>NC_092156.1:8041476-8308976 GCF_045791955.1 Oncorhynchus clarkii lewisi | reverse complement strand
ATAATTAGTGACATGAGGTTAACCTGAGATCAAGTTCCCTACATGTAGTAACTTTGTGAATAGCAATTGTTTACATGGGATGTTTTTAAATTGCTATATTTATTTATTTATATTACCTTTATTTAACTAGGCAAGTCAGTTAAGAACAAATTCTTATTTTCAATGACGGCCTAGGAACACTGGGTTAACTGCCTGTTCAGGGGCAGAACGACAGATTTGTACCTTGTCAGCTCGGGGGTTTGAACTTGCAACCTTTCGGTTACTAGCCCAATGCTCTAACCACTAGGCTACCCTGCCACCTCTATAATTTGCATAATAATGGAGTTATTACAAAAGTGAAATAAGGAAGTAACTTTTCCTCATGTACAGTAGTTACAAAAACTCTCAGCTTATTGCTTTTGCAATTAAAATGCAATTACCAAAATATTATGTCAAAAAAACATGAAAATAAAATAGCAGTTTTATTACACAGGCACAATAATAGTTTTCACCAGTTAAATGTCATGGCAAAATGTAGATTTACACTTTAATAGACATACTCAAAACGAACTGCTATTCATGTGTAATTACATGATTCTGACATGCCAAAACTTGGCATATTTGGAAAGAAGACATCTGGGAGATTGAGGAAATGATCAGAAGATAGATAGGAGTTACATAGTTCAGAATATACAAGTTCAAACACACACAAAGATAACCGTTATTTACAAGCTATAAGTGAATTATTGATGACTAAAGCTGGAAACACATCAGATGGCTTCCACAACATGTGAACAATATCAGAAAAAAATTGATATTGATACACCTAACAACTAGAAATGGGAAGATGTTTAAGTAAGTTGTGTCAGGTGTGGTCATGGGAAGTTTCCAAGTCTCTGAGCCAGGAAGCAATAGTTTCCATTACGCATAAAAGGTTCTAGGCCTTGCTTTGTCCCACCCAGGTCAACTGCATATCCCTGGAAAGCTTATCTCACTGGCTACAATGCTGTCAAGGTGTCATAGTAGCCAATCCCCTGTGTAATGGATGCCTACAGCACGTAAGCAGACGACATCATATTTTTGATGCACAAAGATATAGTCACTCGGTGGACTTTCGATGCTGCCATTAAGTCAAACATCATTAGAGAACATTGTCAATAGGCTATATTTTTTCCCACCAACCTAAGGATTAATTTCATACCCCTCGTGTAGCTACAGCTCAAACACAGACCAAAACATTTGGTAAACATTTGCTGCTGACCTCCTGAGTGGCGCAGTGGTCTAAGGCACTGCATCGCAATGCTAGCTGTGCCACTAGAGATACTGGGTTCGAGTCCAGGCTCTTTTGTAGCTGGCCGTGACCGGGAGACCCATGGTGTGGCCATGAATTGGCCCAGCGTTGTCTGGGTTAGGGGAGGGTTTGGCCGGCAGGGATGTTCCTGTCCCATCGTGCACTAGTGACTCCAGTGGCGGGCTGGGTGCAATGCACGCTGACATGGTCGCCAGGTGTACAGTGTTTCTGCAGTGCGGCTTGGCAGGGTTGTGTTTCGGAGGACGCACGGCTCTTGACCTTCGCCTCTCCCAAGTCCGTACGGGAGTTGCAGCCATGTCACAGGACTGTAACTAGCAATTGGATACCACGAAAAAGAGGTCAAATTTAACAAATATATATGTTTGGTGAAAACGTTGTATAAAATACACATTTTGACTCTCAGGGCTGGTGATCAATAACAGTAGGTCACAGCCAGACAAATAACATATCCTCATGATGTGTGGAGTCCCGGCTTTTGGTGTGAATCAATTTATTCCGTGTTTATTTTGTTTATGCTTCACAACGCTAACCGTAATGTAGGTAGCAGCCATCTTGAAATGAGGTCATCGACTCAACCTGCCCTTATACACTCGTATGCCCATATATGGTAGTAAGTCATACAAAAGATTTGAAGACACAGATCAATAGCCAAGATACTCAGCTTTCTGTAGATACGCTGCTTTTGCAGATATGGGCTACCGTTCTCATAAATAATGGGAATTGATGAGAATTGATGTAAAATATATCACTAGCCACTTTAAACAATGCTACTTAATATAATGTTTACATACCCTACATTATTCATCTCATATGTATATACTGTACTCTATATCATCTACTGCATCTTTATGTAATATATGTATCACTAGCCACTTTAACTATGCCACTTTGTTTACATATTCATCTCATATGTATATACTGCACTCAATACCATCTACTGTATCTTGCCTATGCCTTTCTGTACCATCACTCATTCACATATCTTTATGTACTCATTCATATATCTTTACACTTGTGTGCATAAGGTAGTAGTTTTGGAATTGTTAGGTTAGATTACTCGTTGGTTATTACTGCATTGTCGGAACTAGAAGCACAAGCATTTCGCTACACTCGCATTAACATCTGCTAACCATGTGTATGTGACAAATAAATTTGATTTGATTTGATTTAAAGGACTGAATTGGGGACTTTACATTTAAGAGGTTAAGTGTTCTATCCATTCTTTAACATGCAGTTCCAGATAAACTCAGGGGGAAAAAGAAACGTCCTCTCACTGTCAATTGCGTTTATTTTCAGCAAACTGAACTTATTTGTATGAACATAAAATTAATAAACTGAGACATAAACTGAACAAGTTCCTCAGACATGTGACCAACAGAAATGGAATAGTGTGTCCCTGAACAATGGGGGGTCAAAATCAAAAGTAACTGTCAGTATCTGGTGTCTGCACCAGCTGCATTAAGTACTGCAGTGCATCTCCTCCTCATGGACTGCACCAGATTTCCCAGTTCTTGCTGTGAGATGTTACCCCACTCTTCCACCAAGACACCTGCAAGTTCCCGGACATTTCTGGGGGGAATAGCCCTAGCCCTCACCCTCCGATCCAACAGGTCCCAGACGTGCTCAATGGGATTGAGATCCGGGCTAGTCGCTGGCCATGGCAGAACACTGACATTCCTGTCTTGCAGGAAATCACACACAGAAAGGGCAGTATGGCTGGTGGCATTGTCATGCTGGAGGGTCATGTCAGGATGAGCCTGCAGGAAGGGTACCACATGAGAGGGTCTTCCCTGTAACGCACAGCTCCAGACACAATGAGACATAATAATGGAACGAGCAGTACACAAGATGTCCACTAGATGGCGATATGCTCCCATTCATAGAGCAGTAACCATTACTCCTCTGGTTTTAGGCTACTTATCATCCATACTACCATAGACGACAGGAACACAATAGCAGTATGCAGAACAACAGATATGTTAGCTAGATTAGTAGATATCATACAAAAATGTTGTAGACTCTGGGGGTTAAGAGAAATGTCTACTTATTGTGTATTGTACATACTATTGTACCATCATACATTAGTAGTCTACACATTAGTGACATTGTGAACCAGTCAATATCAGTCAAAGGTCAGGGTTGTGGGGATGCATGAGTCAAAGGTCAGGGTTCTGGGTATTTGGGTATTCATGAGTCAAAGGTCGGGGTTCTTGGTATGCATGACCCTGACCCTTAGTATACTAAGGGTCAGGGTTCTGGGGACGCATGAGTCAAAGGTCAGGGTTGTGGGGATGCATCAGTTTTCGGCTCCCTGGTGGCGCAGTGGTCTAAGGCACTGCATATTAGTGCTAGAGGTGTCACTACAGACCCTGGTTCAATTCCAGGCTGTATCACAACTGGACGTGATTGGGAGTCCCATAGGGCGGTGCACAATAGGCCTAGCGTCATCCGGGTTTGGCCGGGGTAGGGGAGGGTTTGGCTGGGTTAGGGGAGGGGTTGGCCGGGGTAGGCCGTCATTGTAAAGGGAGGGTTTGGCTGGGTTAGGGGAGGGTTTGGCCGGGTTAGGGGAGGTGTTGGCCGGGGTAGGCCGTCATTGTAAAGGGGGGGTTTGACTGGGTTTAGGGGAGGGTTTGGCCGGGTTAGGGGAGGGTTTGGCCGGGGTAGGCCGTCATTGTAAATAAGAATTTGTTCTTAACTAATTAATTCCTAATTCCTAATTAAATAAAGGTTAAATTACTTCTTCTTCTTCGGTTTGAGAATGAGAATGGCTTCCTCTGTTCTGTAGAGAAGATAAATATAGTTGTTGTTGCAGCAGTGTTTGCTTCATTGGCCATAATGTAGTGTTGATGAAGTTGATTAGTCTCAGTCATTCATCTGCTAGTGCGTTGGTGGGCTCATCATATCCTGTTTCCTCCTCGTTGTTTATCAACCAGTTGGTTTCTGCCTTTGATGGTCATTTAAATCCCTAATCTTGTCACAGGGATTTGTCTCGCTGCCACTCAACTTGAAACAACATTTTGGTCACAGTAATATAGTATGTTGTGCCTCCCTCCCTTCCCGATCATTCTATTTGTACATATGTAGGATCTTATTTTGTGCCAGTTTGCTACAGCCAGAAAATAATCCTGCGGCAACAGACAATGTTACTTTTAATTTTCAAACTTCAGAAGTCTTTTTATACCTCAAATACACTACAAGTTTTACATTTCCTGCGTTGCATAAAAGTTCTCCTAATAGAGGGTGATCAAATTAAGATCCTACACCTGTATGCGATGACGAAAACATGTTATTAACGTGAAGTGGCAAAGGATTAAATGCATAGGCCTTCATAAATCTGTTCCCATTTCCTATTTGTTCATCGCTCATTGTGTGTTGTGTTAATTACTGTGATCACTCAACATCGAGTCCCGCTCTGGATTTCAGCTGCCTTCCGTGCAAATAAAGGATGCAAAGAAACTACATTTTCAACTAAACCGGTTGTCTGCCTCTAGCTAGATGGTACCAAGTGGAGAAATCTATGCAATATACTCATAATGCGTGCATGTAGCTACTATATAATGATACGAGGCAGCAATGTTCGTTTTAACGCATGTTATATTGAGCCTTTGTGGATGTTATAACATGTATATGTGACCTATGCTAGAAAGCCTTGGCAAGCTTCGGCACGTTAACAAAAAGCTTATTTTCAAGCATCTCCAGATGCAAGTGGACCTCCAATGCCACTATAATCTAATTCACTCACTCTTTGCTTCCTGCATTTCCCTCTCCAAATGCATCGAAAAGGGAATTAGCCCGTTGCGTAGCTGTCATCCTGAGCGCACAAGGAAGGGGCATTATAGAGACTTCAGTTTGCGTATGTGTGATAAAGTCAATGTGCACACATGTCCGTGTCTAGGCTGCCGACGGGAGGCAACCGTTTGAAATTATGTTGTTTATGCACACTTTATGGACAACACAACCTGTCCACGGACCAACTTTAGGCTACCTGCTGTTAGGAAGTCTGCTGACTATGTGAAATATAATGTCTCCTCATTTCTTGTGCAAAGACTCAATCTGATGGAGAGGAGAAATGCCTTATGGCACGTTTGTTACCATACAGTTTAACACTCGGTTTGAATACGTTTCATAATATTACCATCTAAGCACATTGGGTTGAAGTGTACCATTGTGCAACACCGTCAGCCTTGATAAAAACCCAGAGAAATACTACTGCCTCTGCAGCTAACTGGCACATTCAGAGACTCAAGTCATGTCGGTAGAATTGAAAGGTTGGCATGGCAACCTTTTTGGGGGGGACTGAAAACGGAAAGGCAGAGCTTTTACACTTTGAACAATGACGTTCTCCTTTAGTGTGTAAAGATACTGCAGTGCTGACTTGGCCCTTTGACATTGTAGTCTTAAGGCGTCAGCATGCATCAGTTCGGCTGGCGCCTAGGAACTCGGCTAGCCGAACAGAACCAGTGTTCTCTATACTCCCTTAAAAGACCTTGGCTTAAAATTTTTTTTTTTAAAAGGGGGCAATAGTACTGTTTGTCCATTTTGAGACACCATAGCCAGTATACACTTCCTCAAAATGGTCAGAATTAATCAAGGATAGCTCTAGAAATCTGTCATTACTTTTGACGTTTTTTTTGCCCGAAGGGACCTTCCTTAGTCGTGCAATTTTACATCTATTTATGATGTTCAGTGCAGTGTTGTTCTACCAGCTACAGACAGTTGACTTGATACCAGAAGGTTTCTCTCTCTAGTCCTACAACACTTTGGCCTCTGGGAGATCTACTGCTTTAGCTTCATTTAGCTCTGGGCCCCAGGCAGGGCTCAGGCCACTCTGAAGGCACAAGCTTTTGTTAATTTGTTGTGAGCACCGTCATCGCCAGAGGTTAACAACACATTTAGAGTCATTGTTTTATGGTGAGAAAGCCAAGTGGAGATGCTCTGGTTTAGAAGGCGGGGGCACCTTTAAGCATTGGATATGGCACAAGAGAGAAAACATTTGTGTGAAGTCAACAACAACAGATCTCTCAGTTCCTTCTCCTCCAATCAGATTCCCCTTATCAGCTGTAACAATGCTCCCTATAAAGTTTTCCACTCAGGGACTTATTCAACTGGAAGTGTGATGGCGAAAGCAAGGAAAAATAAAGTGATTGTTCTGTTATTATTGGATGGTATATCACAAATGGCGTCATTCTTATTTGATAAATACCTGCACATATTCCTGATAGGCACCTTTTCATATGAGATTATGGTGTCAAGAATCAGCCAGCTCCCCTCTGGAAATAGTGAATATGGGATTGCAGCTACAAACCTTTTCAGACGCAAAGGTGGGTGGAAGAGATAAGAGTGGGACAAAATTATTCCAGTGTTATTATAGCCCCATAGTGTATTCACAAACTTATTTTCCTCACAAAGTGCCTTCATTTCAAGTCACTTTACTACCTATGTGAAGATTTATAACTCTATAGGCGGTCGGTCCGTGTAAAAGCCAGTTCATTCATATTCAGAGGTTGGCAGTGAGGGTGACCGGAGATAAGGTTTTCTTTGGAGGGTGATGGAGATCAATTTCGTTCTCTAAAGCTGAACATTTTAAGTGCTTTAGAAGATCTCTATTGCTTGAAACTGGGAGATTACTGTCAGTTAGTCAAATTATATATTGTGATCAATAGTGAAGAAGGGGGTAAATTGAGCCATTAAAAATAATTATAATTTACATTCAGCATCACTAGTCTGAAATGCTCTCCTCGTGTAGACCGGATAACCCTGTGTGGGTTATCCGGTAGGCCCGGGCAATCCCCTTGGATTGATGAGGAATTTAAAAATTGTACGCAGCCTACCTGTAATGCCCGGGGTGAAGTGGAGGAAGAAGTCAGGTGCAGGAAGCAGAGAGTTCAGGATAGCGATACTTTTAATACACCACACTGGTGAAAACGAGGCCACCCAAACAAATGCCCCAAAACACAGGGGAACTAAATAGTTCCACAAAAACACACACACACACGGACAACCGTGACTTACAGACGTGTACAATCGTACACTGAAAACAATCCCGCACAACCAGCAGGCGGGCAGGCTGGTGAATAAAGCCCAACCAATTCACCTAACTAATTAAATTAACTAATTCACCTAACTAATTCACCTAACTAAACACAGGTGCAACTAATAAACAGACAAGGGGGGAAAAAGGATCAGTGGCAGCTAGTAGGCCGGTGACGACGACCGCCGAGCGCCACCCGAACAGGAAGGGGAGCCACCTTCGGTAGGAGTCGTGACAACGTCAAGGGAAATATAGTATTCTTTCTAACAAAGATCTCTAAATATATTTCAGAATGTGTATCCCTGAAGATAATCAGAATTCATGTAAGCAAAATATTTTTTGAAAACATAGCTTGACCAAAAAAAATGGTCTCTTGGAAGCTTCCTTGGGGTAAGTGGGTGTTATTGTCCTGCGGGTGTGAAAGATTCAGCAGACTGCTGGCATTACACATCTGGCTAAAAGACTACTGTAGCTCTGCTGGAGTCACTTTTATTTATAACTTTGACACCTTCTGGAAACAGAAGATACTCTACAGGAATGACGGAGTCCATCCAAATCATCTTGGCTCCTGGACATCTTGGCTCCATGCATTTCAAGGCTGTGTTGAAACAATGACTGGTAAATGATCCAAGGCCAGCTCAATTAATCCCTACCATTGTGACAATGAGTCGTCATAATGCTGCATCAAATGTACATGATCTTAGGGGCATTGGCAAACACAGTGTAAGTAATTTAATTTATGTACCCCTAATTGCACCGAATACATCTGTTTATCCTACAGCTGTTGTATGCTGTAATCATGAGCCTATTAACCAGAGTTACACTGTTAGCACTGAGGCGGTGTGCAATAGTAGGAAGACCACTTGATGCAGCTCACCCTGCACTATCAGCTCCAATGTAAATAACATGAGTAAGTCTACCTCTGATAAGCTTCCCAGTAAAGCATTAAAAACAATTAAGCAACCTAGAAAAGTGCTAAGAATAGCCCTTATTAACATACGTAGCCTAAGAAAAGGTCCATGAAGTCAAACACTTGCTGGTAAAAGATGACATTCATATTCTGACTATCTCTGAAACTCACTTAGATAATACCTTTGATGATACAGTGGTATTAATACATGGTTATAACATCTACCAAAAAGACAGAAATGCCAACGGAGGCGGTGTTGCGGTCTATATTCAGAACCACATCCCTGTAAAGCTTAGAGACGATCTAATGTTAAATACTGTTGAAGTAATATGGCTACAGGTTCATCTGCCTCACCTAAAGCCCATTCTTGTGGGAAGCTGCTATAGACCACCAAGTGCTAACAGTCAGTATCTGGACAACATGTTAAATGTTAAATGTGCAACCAGAGGGGAAAAAAATTCTAGATCACCTGTACTCCACACACAGAGATGCGTACCCGCCCTCTATTTGATAAATCCGACCACAACTCTATCCTCCTGATTCCTGCTTACAAGCAAAAATTAAAGCAGGAAGCACCAGTGACTCGGTCTATAAAAAAATGGTCAGATGAAGCAGATGCTAAACTACAGGACTGCTTTGCTATCACAGACTGGAACATGTTCCGGGATTCTTCCAATGGCATTGAGGAATACACCACATCAGTCACTGGCTTTATCAATAAGTGCATTGAGGACATCGTCCCGACAGTGACTGTGCGTACATACCCCAACCAAAAGCCATCGATTACAGGCAACATTCGCACTGAGCTAAAGGGTAGAGCTGTCGCTTTCAAGGTGCGGGACTCTAACCCGGAAGATTACAAGAAATCCCGCTATGCTCTGCGATGAACCATCAAACAGGCAAAGCGTCAATACAGGGCTAAGATTGAATCATACTACACCAGCTCAAACGCTCGTTGGATGTGGCAGGGCTTGCAAAATATTACAGACTACAAGGGGAAGCACAGCCGCGAGCTGTCCAGTGACACGAGCCTACCAGATGAGCTAAATCACTTCTATGCTTGCTTCGAGGCAAGCAACACTGAGGCATGCATGAGAGTAACAGCTGTTCCGGACGACTGTGTGATCACGCTCTCCGCAGCCGATGTGAGTAAGAGGTTTAAATAGGTCAACATACACAAGGCTGCGGGGCCAAACAGATTACCAGGATGTGTGCTCCGGGCATGTGCTGACCAACTGGCAGGTGTCTTCACTGACATTTTCAACATGTCCCTGATTGAGTCTGTAATACCAACATACTTCAAGCAGACCACCATAGTCCCTGTGCCCAAGAACACAAAGGCAAACTGCCTAAATGACTACAGACCCATAGCACTCACATTTGTAGCCATGAAGTGCTTTGAAAGTCTGGCAATGGCTCACATCAACACCATTATCCCAGAAACCCTAGACCCACTCCAATTTGCATACTGCCACAACAGATCCACAGAAGATGCAATCTCTATTGCATTCCACACTGCCCTTTCCCACCTGGACAAAAGGAACACCTACATGAGAATGCTATTCATTGACTACAGCTCAGCGTTCAGCACCATAGTACCCTCAAAGCTCATCACTAAGCTAAGGAACCTGGGACTAAACACCTACCTCTGCAACTGGATCCTGGACTTCCTGACGGGCTGCCCCCAGGTGGTGAGGGTAGGTAGCAACGCATATGCCACACTGATCCTCAACGCAGGGACCCCTCAGGGGTGCGTGCTCAGTCCCCTCCTGTGCTCCCTGTTCATTCACGACTGCATGGCCAGGCACGTCTCCAACACCATCATTAAGTTTGCTGAAGACACAACAGTGGTAGGCCTGATCACCGACAACGACGAGACAGCCTATAGGGAGGAGGTCAGAGACCTGGCCGGGTGGTGCCAGAATAACAACCTATCCCTTAACGTAACCAAGACTAAGGAGATGATTGTGGACTACAGGAAAAGGATCACCGAGCACGTCCCCATTCTCATCGACGGAGCTGTAGTGGAGCAGGTTGAGAGCTTCAAATTCCTCGGTGTCCACATCAACAACAAACTAGATTGGTCCAAACACACCAAGACAGTCGTGAAGAGGGCACGACAAAGCCTATTCCCCCTCAGGAAACTAAAAAGATTTGGCCTGGGTCCTGAGGTCCTCAAAAGGTTCTACAGTTGCAACATCGAGACCGGTTGCATCACTGCCTGGTACGACAATTGCTCGGCCACAAGGCACTTCAGGAGGTAGTAGCCTTTTTACTATTGTTTTATTTCTTTACTTTACACACACACACACACACTTTTTCTTTACACACACACACACACACACACGCACACGCACACACACACACACACACACACACACACACACATACTTTTTTTCTCTCCGCACCATTGGTTAGAGAGCCTGTAAGTAAGCATTTCACTGTTGCTATTTGCTACACCTGTTGTATTCGACGCACGTGACAAATAAACTTTGATTTGATTTAATATGTGTGAAATGCTTGATAATGTATGTGATATCAACAGTGTGCCTATTTCCACTGGTTAGTACTTGTATAAGTGTGCCCTTTGGTTTCCGTTGTCTGTTGACATTTGTTACAATGTCCGTGGGTGCGTGTGCGTACCTGTGCTGTGTGTTTCGGGCATTCGTGCCCTTGTGGATTGCACAGAAGATTACGGGTCTCGTCCCGTGTGGTATCATTGTGCGAGTGTGTATTTATTCGAGGTACTCCTCACTCTTTTGTTTGGGTTTCAACCCTGTGTTTTTGTATAGTGTTTGTTTGGTCTTCACCACGTCGTAATTTGGGGTATAATAAAAAAAACTATTTCGCATTCCTGCGCCTGTTTCCCGAATCATTGTTACCAACGTGACAGAATAATCAACCATTAAGGGAGACAGCGGGAATGGCCCGTCCGACGACGACGCAACCCCAGCAGCCACAACTGGCCTGACACAGAGAAGTGTATTTTCTGGGTGATTTAAATATCGACTGGCTTTTCATCAAGCTGCCCACTCAGGGAAAAACTTCAAACTGTAACCAGTGCCTGCCATCTGGTTCAGGTTGTCAGTCAATCTACCAGGGTAGTTACAAACAGCAGAGGAATTGAAATCATCAACATGTATTGATCACACTTTTACTAACGCTGCAGATATTTGGTTTAAAGCAGTATCCAAATCCATAGGATGTAGTGATCACAATATAGTAGCCGTGTCTAGGAAAACCAAAGTTCCAGAGGCTGGGCCTAATATAGTGTTTAGGAGGTCATACAATACGTTTTATAGTGATTCATATGTTGATGATGTAAATAATATTTGCAGATCTGTGGTGTGTAATGAGGAGCAAACAGATGCTGCACTTGACACATTTATGAACCTACTTATTCCAGTTACTAATAAGCACGCACCCATTAAGAAAATGACTGTAAAAAATGTTAAATCCCCTTGGATTGATGAGGAATTTAAAAATTGTACAGTTGAGAGGGATGAGGCAAAATGTATGGCAATTAAGTCTGGCAGCCCAACTGATTGGCAAACGTACTGCAAATTTAAAAAATCATGTGACTAAACTAAAGAAAAATAAAAAGAAACTACACCATGAAACAAAGATAAATGACATAAAGAATGATAGTAAAACGCTTTGGGGCACCTTAAATTACATTTTGGGGGGAAAAAGCAACTTGGCTCCTTCATTCATTGAATCAGATGGCTCATTCATCACAAAGCCCACTGATATTGCAAACTACTTTAATTACTTTTTCATTTTCAAGATAAGCAAACTTAGGGATGGCATGCCAGCAACAAACGCTGACACTACACATCCAAGTATATCGGACCAAATTATGAAAGACAAGAATTGTACTTCTGAATTCCGTAAAGTCAGTGTGGAAGAGGTGAAACAATGATTGCTGTCTATCAACAATGATAAGCCACCGGGGTTTGACAATCTAGATAGAAAATTACTGAGGATAATAGCAGATGATATTGCCACTCCTATTTGCCACATCTTCAATTTAAGCCTACTAGAGAGCATGTGCCCTCAGACCTGGAGGGAGGCTAAAGTAATTCCACTAAACAAGAATAGTAAAGCCCCCTTTACAGGCTCAAATAGCCAACCAATCAGCCAGTTACCAACCCTTAGTAAACTTCTGGAAAAAATGGTGTTTGACCAGATACAATGCTATTTTACAGTAAACAAATTGACAACAGAATGTCAGCAGGTTTATAGGGAAAGACACTCAACAAGCACAGCGCTTACACAAATGACTGATGATCGGCCGAGAGAAATTTATGATAAAATGATTGTGGGTGCTGTCTTGTTAAACTTCAGTGCAGCTTTTGACATTATTGATCATAGTCTGCTGCTGGAAAAACGTATGTGTTATGGCTTTACACCCCCTGCTTTAATGTGGATAAAGGGTTACTTGTCTAACAGAACACAGAGGGTGTTCTTTAATGGACGCCTATCAAATATAATCCAGTTAGAATCAGGAATTCCCCAGGGTAGCTGTTTAGGCCCATTGCTTTTTTCAATTTTTACTAATGACATGCCACTGACTTTGAGTAAAGCCAGAGTTTCTATGTATGTGGATGACTCAACACTATACATGTCAGCTACTACAGCGACTGAAATGACTGCAACAATCAACAAAGAGCTGCAGTTAGTTTCAGAGTGGGTGGCAAGGAATAAGTTAGCCTTAAATATTTATAAAACTAAAAGCATTGTATTTGGAACAAAACTCTCACTAAACCCTAAACCTCAACTAAATCTTGTAGTAAAAAATGTGGAAATTGAGCAAGTTGAGGTTTATTTTAATATTTATTTAACTAGGCAAGTCAGTTAAGAACACATTCCTATTTTCAATGACGGCCTGGGAACAGTGGGTTAACTGCCTTGTTCAGGGGCAGAACGACAGATTTGTACCTTGTCAGCTCGGGGATTCGAACTTTCGGTTACTAGCCCAACGCTCTAACCACTAGGCTACCCTGCCGCCCCGAGGTGCCTAAACTGCTTGGAGTAACTAGATTCTAAACTTTCATTGTCAAAACTTATTGATGCAGTAGTAGCTAAGATGGGGAGAAGTCTGTCTATAATAAAGCTCTGCTCTGCCTTCTTAACAACACTATCATCAAGGTAGGTCCTACAGGCACTAGTTTTGTTGTAACTGGACTACTGTTCAGTCGTGTGGTCAGGTGCCACAAAAAAAGGAATTAGGAAAATTGACATGTCTGTCTAAACTACTGGCACACAGCTCGGACACCCATGCATATCCCACAAGACATGCCACAAGTCCCCAACAGACTATAGGAGGCACACAGTACTACATAGAGCCATGACTACATGGAACTCTATTCCACATCAAGTAACTGACACAAGCAGTAAAATTTGATTTAAAAAACAGAAAGAAAACACCTTATGAGAGACAGAGGGGACTGTGAAGCAACACAAACATTGGCACAGACACATGCATACACACACACACACACACACACACACACACACACACACACACACACACACACACACACACACACACACACACACAGACGATAACAGGCGCACTATACATACACATGGATTTAGTACTGTAGATACAGTGAGGAAAAAAAGTATTTGATCCTCTGCTGATTTTGTACGTTTGCCCACTGACAAAGAAATTATAATAATGTTAATGGTAGGTTTATTTGAACAGTGAGAGACAGAATAACAACAAAACAATCCAGAAAAAAGCATGTCAAAAATGTTATAAATTGATTTGCATTTTAATGAAGGAAATAAGTATTTGGCCCCTCTGCAAAACATGACTTAGTACTTGGTGGCAAAACCCTTCTTGGCAATCACAGAGGTCAGACGTTTCTTGTTGTTGGCCACAAGGTTTGCACACATCTTAAGAGGGATTTTGTCCCACTCCTCTTTGCAGATCTTCTCCAAGTCATTAAGGTTTCGAGGCTGACGTTTGGCAACTCGAACCTTCAGCTCCCTCCACAGATTTTCTATGGGATTAAGGTCTGGAGACTGGCTATGCCACTCCAGGACCTTAATGTGCTTCTTCTTGAGCCACTCCTTTGTTGCCTTGGCCATGTGTTTTGGGTCATTGTCATGCTGGAATACCCATCCACGACCCATTTTCAATGCCCTGGCTGAGGGAAGGAGGTTCTCACCCAAGATTTGACGGTACATGGCCCCGTCCATCGTCCCTTTGATGCGGTGAAGTTGTCCTGTCCCCTTAGCAGAAAAACACCCCCAAAGCATAATGTTTCCACCTCCATGTTTGACGGTGGGGATGGTGTTCTTGGGGTCATAGGCAGCATTCCTCCTCCTCCAAACACGGCGAGTTGAGTTGATGCCAAAGAGCTCCATTTTGGTCTCATCTGACCCCAACACTTTCACCCAGTTGTCCTCTGAATCATTCAGATGTTCATTGGCAAACTTCAGACGGGCATGTATATGTGCTTTCTTGAGCAGGGGGACCTTGCGGGCGCTGCAGGATTTCAGTCCTTCACGGTGTGTTACCAATTGTTTTCTTGTTTTCTTGGTGACTATGGGCCCAGCTGCCTTAAGATCATTGACAAGATCCTCCAGTGTAGCTCTGGGCTGATTCCTCACCGTACTCACCGTTCTCATGATCATTGCAACTCCATGAGGTGAGATCTTGCATGGATCCCCAGGCCGAGGGAGATTGACAGTTATTTTGTGTTTCTTCCATTTGCGAATAATCGCACCAACTGTTGTCACCTTCTCACCAAGCTGCTTCGGCGATGGTCTTGTAGCCCATTCCAGCTTTGTGTAGGTCTACAATCTTGTTCCTGACATCCTTGGAGAGCTCTTTGGTCTTGGCCATGGTGGAGAGTTTGGAATCTGATGGAGAGTTTGTGTCACGTTCTGACCTTAGTTCCTTTGTTTTGTCTTTGTTTTAGTATGGTCAGGGTGTTAGTTGGGGTGGGCAGTCTATGTTTGTTTTTCTATGTTGTATTTTGCGTTTGGCATGGTATGGTTCTCAATCAGAGGCAGGTGTGGTTAGTTGTCTCTGATTGAGAATCATACTTAGGTAGCCTTTTCCCACCAGTGTTTCGTGGGTGATTATTTTCTGTTCTGTGTTTTTGTATTTCACCATTCAGGACTGTTTCGTTTCGTTCTCATTGTTTTTGTTTTGTGTTCATATAATAAATACAATATGGACACTTACCACACTGCGCATTGGTCCTCCGATCCTTCTTACTACTCCTCCTCAGAAGAGGAGGACAACGACCGTTACAGAATCACCCACCACCAAAGGACCAAGCAGCGTGGTAACGGGCAGCAGCAGCAGCAGCAGCGATCTCAGGACTCCTGGACATGGGAAGAGATCCTGGACGGCAAAGGACCCTGGGCACAGGCTGGGGAATATCGCCGCCCCAAGGCAGAGCTGGAGGCAGCGAAAGCTGAGAGGCGGCGGAATGAGTAGGCAGCACGGCAGTGCGGCTGGAAGCCCGAGAGGCAGCCCCAAAAATGTCTTGGGGGAGGCACACTCCCCGTGTGGCGAAGTCAGGAGACCTGCGCCAACTCCCCGTGCTTACCGTGGAGAGAGAGGGACCGGGCAGGCACAGTGTTATGCCGTGAGGTGCACGGTGTCCCCGGTGCGTGTGCATAGCCCGGTGCAGTACATTGCAGCACCTCGTATCGGCTGGGATAGAGTGGGCATCGAACCAGGTGTCATGAAGCCAGCTCAGCGCATCTGGTCTCCAGTGCGTCTCCTCGGGCCGGGGTACATGGCACCAGCCCTACGCATGGTGTCCTCGGTTCGCCAGCACAGCCCAGTGTGGGCTATTCCACCTCGCTGCACTGGCCTGGCTACGGTGAGCATTCAGCCAGGTAGGGTTGGGCAGGCTCGGTGCTCGAGACCTCCACTGTGCCTTCACGTTCCGGTCTATCCGGTGCCACCTCCACGCACCAGCCCTCCGGTGGCAGCCCCCCGCACCAGGCTGTCTCTCCGTCTCCTTCCTACAGGTGCTCCCGCCTGTCCAGTGCTCCCAGAGTCTTCCTCCTGCCCAGCGCTGTCAGAGTCTCCCATCTGTCCTGAGCTGCCAGGGTCTCCCGTCTGTCCTGAGCTGCCAGAGTCTCCCGTCTGTCCTGAGCTGCCAGAGTCTCCCGTCTGTCCTGAGCTGCCAGAGTCTCCCGTCTGTCTTGAGCTGCCAGAGTCTCCCGTCTGTCCTGAGCTGCCAGAGTCTCCCGTCAGTCAGCCAGGAGCTGCCAGAGCCATCAGTCAGCCAGGAGCTTCCAGAGCAGTCAGTCAGCCAGGAGCTGCCAGAGCCGTCAGTCAGCCAGGAGCTGCCAGAGCCGTCAGTCAGCCAGGAGCTTCCAGAGCTGTCAGTCAGCCAGGAGCTTCCAGAGCTGTCAGTCAGCCAGGAGCTGCCAGAGCTGTCAGTCAGCCAGGAGCTGCCAGAGCCGTCAGTCAGCCAGGAGCTTCCAGAGCTGTCAGTCAGCCAGGAGCTGCCAGAATCGCCCTTCACTCCGGAGCTGCCGGAGTCTCCCGTCCGTCCGATGCTAGGGTCCCCAGTCCGAAGTCGGTGGATAATCTTTATCAAGCTGAGACTCCATGTCATCAGATAAGACCTGGTGTGTCTCTGGTACTCTGTCATAGCCTCTCTTTATCAAGCTCAGACTCCATGTCATCAGATAAGACCTGGTGTGTCTCTGCTACTCTATCATAGCCTCTCTTTATCAAGCTGAGACTCCATGTCATCAGATAAGACCTGGTGTGTCTCTGCTACTCTGTCATAGCCTCTCTTTATCAAGCTGAGACTCCATGTCATCAGATAAGACCTGGTGTGTCTCTGCTACTCTATCATAGCCTCTCTTTATCAAGCTGAGACTCCATGTCATCAGATAAGACCTGGTGTGTCTCTGCTATTCTATCATAGCCTCTCTTTATCAAGCTGAGACTCCATGTCATCAGATAAGACCTGGCGTGTCTCTGCTACTCTATCATAGCCTCTCTTTATCAAGCTGAGACTCCATGTCATCAGATAAGACCTGGTGTGTCTCTGCTACTCTGTCATAGCCTCTCTTTATCAAGCTGAGACTCCATGTCATCAGATAAGACCTGGTGTGTCTCTGCTACTCTATCATAGCCTCTCTTTATCAAGCTGAGACTCCATGTCATCAGATAAGACCTGGTGTGTCTCTGCTACTCTATCATAGCCTCTCTTTATCAAGCTGAGACTCCATGTCATCAGATAAGACCTGGTGTGTCTCTGCTACTCTATCATAGCCTCTCTTTATCAAGCTGAGACTCCATGTCATCAGATAAGACCTGGTGTGTCTCTGCTACTCTGTCATAGCCTCTCTTTCACACAGATACATGTTAATAGTCTTCTTTGTTAATGTACCTCCTCAGTGTCATTCAGTCTGTTTGTTCATCCCTTGCTGCTGTTCAAATGGACTTCATCCCTTCTCTCACTTCCTTGGCTGCTCTCCAGAGCCTGTTTTATGTTTGTATACACGGGGCATGATGATGTCTGCTCTGTAACAATGAAAATACACTATATTGAGGCATGACACATTGCAAAAATACAATGCATATTATGCGTGAAACTGACCAACTGTAATCATCATTTATACGTGGCAATTGGCTCAACTTACCCCAGTGCCATTGGCAAACCTTCTGACTATATTAGTCCACACAGCTACAAGGATGTACTTTCATGTAAAACTTGTAGTGTATTTGAGGTTTAAAAACTCCACTTTGAAATTTCAGATTTCTCCCCTACGAAAAATGTATCAACCCCTAAAAAAATGTCAATGTATTATAATCCACAAAATAATTGAAATGTCCTGTTGCTGCAGGATTATTTTTAAACTGGCTCAAATTAAGATCCTACATCTGTACAAGTAGAATGGGACAACATACTATATTACTGTGACCATATTGTAGCTTATAGAGACTCCAACTGATGTATAAAACAATCTTAAAATGATCTACTTTGGTTTAAGTAAAAGCATCCTGAATCCAATAACACAATAAATGAATTTGACTGGGTGAAAATCTGTTTTATGGACCTAACTTACTTACCACTTTTCCCATGTGATTTCTTCCTTTAGCGTCCATTAAATTATGACCTTTCCCTAAATATTTGGTCACATGATTAAGTTTGTGTGTCCTAGAAACAAGGGGTGGCTCAATTAACCCTTTGGTTCAACTTTCCCCACTCTCCCTTTATGGTTTTGGAAACATTTGGAACTTAACCTTCAACTTTCACATCAGCGATAAATACTTTTTCAAATGCAAAAGATAGACTAACTGTATGCAGTTTTAGCACAGTTGCACACAGCTATGTTTTGAATAACATATCTTCCTCCCCAGTTGTGTTCCAATGGAAATGTGTGAGCAAGGTGGGAGTAATTGTGGTACTGTATGTCGCCTACTGAAGGCATGAGTTATTCCAAACACAGTCGGGTGGATCTATGCTAAATCAATAAAATTCTGAGAATAATTCTCACTTGTACGGCAGGAGAAAATCTAGGCCTTCAAACTAACAAGTTGCATGGTCACAAACATTTCTTATCTACCCATGCAGTCAAAATGGCCATTACCTAACACAGCTACTGCACTTCCTATATCACAGGGCTGTTCCAAATCGCTTCTGATTTTCATCCTCTCCTTCTAATCAGGGATTGATTCAGACATGAGTACACCAGGAGAGTGCAATTAACTACCAGATAGAAGCAAGTAACGGAAGTGTTTCTGTACGAGGCCCCCCGAGTGGCGTAGCAGTCTAAGGCACTGACGGCCGTGACCGGGAGTCCCATAGGGCCGCACAAAATTGTCCCAGTGATTGGTAATTGGTAAAGGGAGGGTTTGGCCGGGGGCTTTCCTTGGCTCATCGCGCTCTAGCGAGTCCTTGTGGCGGGCCGGGTGCCTGCAAGCTGACTTCATTCATCAGTGAACAGTGTTTCTTCCGACACGTTGGTACGGCTGGCTTCCGCGGTTAAGCAGGCAGGTGTTAAAGAAGCAGCGCGGCTTGGCAGGTCTTGTTTCGGGGAGGATGCATGACTTGACCTTCGCCTCTCCCGAGCCCATTGGGGAGTTGCAGTGATGAGACAAGATCATTACTACCAATTGGATATTACGAAATTGGGGAGAAAAATGTGGTTAAGTATTTATTTTTTTATAGAAAAAAAAGAATATGTTTTTCTGCGCTCCAGGACCAGAATTGAACGGCCCTGCTATATCACCTCAAACCTGGGATGAGTTCATTTTGCTTCAACGTTTGCCACGTTGCGTGACGGTTTGTACTGAACGACACGTTACCCAAAACGTTCTTCCGCGTTTTCGAAAAGACTTTGAGGTACCTTTGCTCCATTTGGTGAGTGTGGCGGAGTGTGGCTTGAAACTATGAGAGACGTATTTACAGGGCAGTGGTGCACAAACCAGACCCATTACATCTCCCTCAATGGCCACACCTCAGCTGCAGTTATACAGGGTGTCTCCCAGGGCTCTGTGCTGGGTCCCTTACTCTTCATCATCTACATCCTCCCCCTTGGTAAGATCCTCCGTCACTTCAACCTTGATTTCCACTGCTATGCCGATGACACACAGATCTACCTCGGCACCAAATCCCTCCTCAACCCACCTCTGACCCACATTGAATCTTGCCTCTCTACAATAAAAACTTGGATGAATACAACTTCCTCAAGCTCAACAGTGATAAAACAGAACTCCTCCTCATAGGCACCAAATCCACCCTCACCAAAGCTGGCAACCCCACCCTCACCATTGACAACACCACTGTCTCTATCATGGTCCAAACACACCAAGACCGTCATGAAGAGGGCACGACAGCACCTTTTCCCCCTCAGGAGAAGATTTGGCATGGCTCCCCAGATCCTCAAAAAGTTCTACAGCTGCACCATCTAGAGCATCTTGACTGATTGCATCACCGCCTGGTATGACAACTGCTTGGCATCCGGCCATAAGGCGCTACAGAGGGTAATGTGTATGGCTCAGTACATCACTCGGGTCAAGCTTCCTGCCATCCAGGACCTATATACTAGGCGTTGTCAGAGGAAGGCACAAAAAATTGTCAAAGACCCCAGTCACCCAAGTCATAGACTGTTCTCTCTGATACAAAAACCCTTTTGTTTTTACACTGCTGCTACTTGCTGTTTATTATCTATGCATATTCACTTCACCCCTACCTACAAGAACAAATTACCCTCGACTAACCTGTACCCCAGCACACTGACTCGGTACTGGTACCTCCTGTATATAGCCTCGTTACTGTTATTTTATTGTGTTACATTTATTTAATATTTTACTTCAGTTTATTTAGTAAATATTTCCTTAACTCTATTTCTTGAAGTGCGTTGTAGGTTAAGGACTTGTAAGTAAGGATTTGACGGTAAGGTTGCATTTGGCGCATGTGACAAATACAATTTGATTTGATTTGGTCCTGGACTCCACGCTCTCTATTAACCTCCACATAAGACAGACTGTCAAATCCTCATTCTTCCACCTCCGCAACATTGCCAAAGTAAAGCCCCACCTTGACTAAGCCTACCCTTAAGCCCCCTCCCTTCCAGTGACAAGCAGGGGATGTGACAGAGAGAGATAGTTAGCAAAACAGGCCAAAGACCCCTCAGAGACACCAAAACTCCTTAGCCGGCCTACAAGAATGGAATGGTCTACCGTATCGAAACCTTGGCCGAGTCAATAAAGATAGCAGCACAACATTGCTTGGAGTCAAGGGCAGTGGTGACATCATGGTTTACAAACATGATAGCTGTACTTTCAGTTCATGGTTGACGACAGCTTGTTGGCCAAAACATGTGAATGCATCCAACTGGTATTTATGACTTTACATTTGGTAATTACCACTTTCCCACGTGGTTACGAAAGCAGCATAAGAAGTGACTATGGGCCTCCTTCCCGATTGGTTATGAATGGAGCATAAGAATTGACTATGGGCGTGGCTATGGAGTGACCGGGGCGGAGCCCAATGACTATATACACTCAAGGAACCATGGAACCTTGTAGGTTACAGTGTGTATTAAGGCCACCTGTGTTACAAAACTGCTTCTACTATATACCATAATGGGGCGGCAGCTAGCCTTAGTGGTTAAAGCATTGGGCCAGTAACTGAAAGGTTGCTGGATCGAATCCCCGAACTGACAAAGTAAAAATCTGTCTTTCTGGCCTTTGAACAAGGCAGTTATAACCCAATGTTCCTAGGCCATCATTGTAAATAAGAATTATTTGGTCTTAACTGACTTGCCTAATTAAATATAAAAATACAATTTAAATTTAGGAATCATGACATGCTGTGTATCTAATCTGAGGTGTTCTGATGCGAGGTCAATAAAAAAGATTTCATGTTAGACCTAGTGCATTAGATAACACCAGTCTATCTGTAATGCACATTGGTTGATCCCGTAGCCATGGATACAGGCACTTCTTCACACAGGCAGGTAGATTTGAATCTGGGTGAATCTACAATACTGATGATGAAGTGCCTTATCAGCGTTCATCTGCTGAAACATCCGGGAGGGTCAATATATCTCCTATGGTTTAATTTGAAACTCTTCCATTTTTGTCTATTTCTCCCTCAGATGTGATGAGGCTATTTTAGAAACCTTTTCATAATGTAGTGCAGCAATACAGACAGTGTAGCCGATACGTACGTTATCTGTGTGCAGAGACACTGCAGGCTCATTGAAATACATTTAGTAGCATTTATTTTCTCTCCACAGAGTGGAGTAGATCGACAATACCCTATCTAGTAAGCCTAGGAAACACTGACATGCAGGAAACTAAACTATTTACAGTTAAGAGGCCCCCCCCACACACACTCTAACCACTAGACTACCTGCCCCCCCCCTACACTCTAACCACTAGGCTACCTGCCGCCCCCCTACACTCTAACCACTAGGCTACCTGCCCCCCCCCTACACTCTAACCACTAGACTACCTGCCCCCCCCCACACACTCTAACCACTAGGCTACCTGCCCCCCCCCCCACACACTCTAACCACTAGGCTACCTGCCACCCCTACACTCTAACCACTAGGCTACCTGCCGCCCCTACACTCTAACCACTAGGCTGCCTGCCGCCCCTACACTCTAACCACTAGGCTACCTGCCGCCCCTACACTCTAACCACTAGGCTACCTGCCACCCCTACACTCTAACCACTAGGCTACCTGCCGCCCCTACACTCTAACCACTAGGCTACCTGCCGCCCCTACACTCTAACCACTAGGCTACCTGCCGCCCCTACACTCTAACCACTAGGCTACCTGCCGCCCCTACACTCTAACCACTAGGCTACCTGCCGCCCCTACACTCTAACCACTAGGCTACCTGCCCCCCCCCCACACACTCTAACCACTAGGCTACCTGCCACCCCTACACTCTAACCACTAGGCTACCTGCCGCCCCTACACTCTAACCACTAGGCTACCTGCCCCCCCCCACACACTCTAACCACTAGGCTACCTGCCGCCCCTACACTCTAACCACTAGGCTACCTGCCACCCCTACACTCTAACCACTAGGCTACCCTGCCGTCCCTACACTCTAACCACTAGGCTACCCTGCCGCCCCTACACTCTAACCACTAGGCTACCTGCCACCCCTACACTCTAACCACTAGGCTACCTGCCACCCCTACACTCTAACCACTAGGCTACCTGCCGCCCCTACACTCTAACCACTAGGCTACCCTGCCGCCCCTACACTCTAACCACTAGACTACCTGCCCCCCCCCACACACTCTAACCACTAGGCTACCTGCCACCCCTACACTCTAACCACTAGGCTACCTGCCGCCCCTACACTCTAACCACTAGGCTACCTGCCACCCCTACACTCTAACCACTAGGCTACCTGCCGCCCCTACACTCTAACCACTAGGCTACCTGCCACCCCTACACTCTAACCACTAGGCTACCTGCCTCCTCTACACTCTAACCACTAGGCTACCTGCCGCCCCTACACTCTAACCACTAGGCTACCTGCCGCCCCTACACTCTAACCACTAGGCTACCTGCCGCCCCTACACTCTAACCACTAGGCTACCTGCCGCCCCTACACTCTAACCACTAGGCTACCTGCCGCCCCTACACTCTAACCACTAGGCTACCTGCCGCCCCTACACTCTAACCACTAGGCTGCCTGCCGCCCCTACACTCTAACCACTAGGCTGCCTGCCGCCCCTACACTCTAACCACTAGGCTACCTGCCGCCCCTACACTCTAACCACTAGGCTACCTGCCGCCCCTACACTCTAACCACTAGGCTACCTGCCGCCCCTACACTCTAACCACTAGGCTACCTGCCGCCCCTACACTCTAACCACTAGGCTACCTGCTGCCCCTACACTCTAACCACTAGGCTACCTACCCCCCCTACACTCTAACCACTAGGCTACCTGCCGCCCCTACACTCTAACCACTAGGCTGCCTGCCGCCCCTACACTCTAACCACTAGGCTACCTGCCGCCCCAACACTCTAACCACTAGGCTACCTGCCGCCCCTACACTCTAACCACTAGGCTACCTGCCGCCCCTACACTCTAACCACTAGGCTACCCTGCCGCCCCTACACTCTAACCACTAGGCTACCTGCCGCCCCTACACTCTAACCACTAGGCTACCTGCCGCCCCAGAGAGACTACTTTTTAGATACTATAAATGGTGATGATTTCACTAATGAACCAAGGAATGAAGCAACATCCTCACTCAATAGAGAACTGGTGATAATAATACAATCTGAATCAGCAGACAATCTAATTAAAATATTTAAGTGCCAAGAGCAGATTGAACCAGTGACTTAGCCCTGTGACACTACAAGACTTTTAATGAGGTAACTATGTAATGTAATGAGCCGATAATTCATAATTAGGGGCTTCTCAACTAATTGCCAGCTCCTTTTTAGTGTCTCTCCTCTTGATGCTAGTGCAGGGATTAATGATGTGTTACGCTATATGATGCCCACAGTTCACAAAACAAAGAACAAAGGTCAGCGATATTTTTTTGAGGCATATGGCAATTTTGTTTATTTATTTTGTTTCAAGAGTAAAAACTCTCACACAGAAAACAGAACAGAAAGAAACAAACACTGAGAGAGAAATTCTAAAACAGCCTGCCTGTCACAGATTTTTCCGGAACTTTCATCACGCACACCTGACCTCTATTCCCACGGATTAGTATGTTTACTGTATATATGTGCCCTTTGATTTTCGTGGTCTTGTCTATTATTGTTACAATTGTCCGTTGGTGCGTGTGAGTACCTGTGCTGTGTGTTTTGGGCTTCCGTGCCCTTGCGGATTGTGCAGATGATTACAGGTCTCGTCCCGTGTGGTATCATTGTGCGCGTGTGTATTTATTTGAGGTACTCCTCACTCTTCTGTTTGGGTTTCAACCCTGTGTTTTTGTAGTACACGTGTTTGTTTGGTCTTCGTCCCCATGCCTTTACACGGCACGCCGTAATTTGGCCTGAATAAAAAAAACTATTACGCATTCCTGCGCCTGTCTCCCGAATCATTCATGCCAGCGTGACACTGACAAAGGGGCTCTTCGGCTATCCCCATAGCAGAATCCCTTTTGGGTCCAGGGAGAACCCTTTTGGGTCCACCCTCTGTGGAAAGGATTCCCAAAAGGGCTGGAACCAAAACAGGTTCCTCAAAGGGTTCTCCTATGAGGACAACTGAAGAACCAGTCTAGATTCTAGGTAGCCCTAAGATTGCATTGTGACTCTGAACCCTTTTCTCTCCTTTTAAAACCATAAGAATCCCTCAGGATATTTCCTGTGTTTGGTATTTATTGTGAACAATGGGGAGCCTTTCTTTTTTTAACGTTCAGCATCCCTACGTCAAGGGAAATCTAGTATTCTTTCTAACAATGATATTTAAATACATTTCAGGATGTTGTTTATCCCTGGAAATAATTAGAATTTATGTAAACAAATTTTTTGAAAATATAGCTTGTCTAAAGAAAAAGTAGTCTCTTGGAAGCCTCCTTAGAGGGATGGGACCATCAGATAAGACCTGGTGTGTCTCTGCTACTCTATCATAGCCTCTCTTTATCAAGCTGAGACTCCATGTCATCAGATAAGACCTGGTGTGTCTCTGCTACTCTATCATAGCCTCTCTTTATCAAGCTGAGACTCCATGTCATCAGATAAGACCTGGTGTGTCTCTGCTACTCTATCATAGCCTCTCTTTATCAAGCTGAGACTCCATGTCATCAGATAAGACCTGGTGTGTCTCTGCTACTCTATCATAGCCTCTCTTTATCAAGCTGAGACTCCATGTCATCAGATAAGACCTGGTGTGTCTCTGCTACTCTGTCATAGCCTCTCTTTGTCAAGCTGAGACTCCATGTCATCAGATAAGACCTGGTGTGTCTCTGCTACTCTATCATAGCCTCTCTTTATCAAGCTGAGACTCCATGTCATCAGATAAGACCTGGTGTGTCTCTGCTACTCTATCATAGCCTCTCTTTATCAAGCTGAGACTCCATGTCATCAGATAAGACCTGGTGTGTCTCTGCTACTCTATCATAGCCTCTCTTTCACACAGATACATGTTAATAGTCTTTTTTGTTAATGCACCTCCTCAGTGTCATTCAGTTTATTATTTCATCCCTTGCTGCTGTTCAAATGGACTTCATCCCTTCTCTCATTTCCTTGGCTGCTCTCCAGAACCTCAAGACCCTGCATCTTTTATGTTTGTATACGCGGGGCGATGTCTGCTCGGTAACAATAAAAATGCACTATATTGATTTCATATGTATAACACATTGCAAAAAAATACTATGCATGAAACTGAAGAAATGTAATCATAATTTGTATGGGGTATGGTGACTCAACTTACCTCATGGTCATTGGCTCAACTTACCCCAAGGCTAGGTTTAGGACATCATATTGCTGCTTATAAAGGCCCCAACTGATGTATAAAACAATCTTAAAATGATCTACTTTGGTTTAGATAGAAGCAACATGAAACCTCTAACACAATCAATTCATTTAACCTGGTGAAAATCAGCTTTTTGGACCTGACTTACTACTTTTTTCCATGTAGTTTCTTCCTTCACAGAGACTCCATAAAATGATGACCTCTTGCTAAATATTTGGTGACATGATTATTTTTGTTAATGGTTTCCTAGAAACGAGGGTTGGTTCAACTAACCCCTTTGTCCCCTAACCCCACTCTGGTTCAACAGGAAGACTCACAGCATGTGAAAAGAAGACCATGAGGATACTGTATCTATTGCAGTGAAAGGTGGTTGTGGGGCAGGGATGAATACCTAGGCTGAACACTCTACGCATCACGCCAATGGGGTTAACCCACGAGGTGGGAATTGTAAAGTGGCTCATACAGGCGGAAATTAAAGGAGGGAAATGAGGAGAAAAGAGTCACGACGAAGTTTTACTCTACAAAGTAATGGATCCACTTGATAACTCCCAATACAAGAGACTCCATCAGGGCATGATTTGTGAACATTTTAAAAGGCAATCTTCAAAACAATTACCCTTCTTCAGTTCACAGATTTAATGACACTGTAGAAATAAACACAAGGGGAGCCTCTCTTTCTCTCTGTCTCTCCATCTCCCCGGGACTATTCTCACTCCTTAGTCTCACCATCCCATTCTCTCCAGACCAAGCAGAGCGCTGAATAAGAAAAAAAAGAGAACCAGGGCACGTGGTTACAAAAGTTTGTAATTTATTGAGAGCACTGTTACTCAACCAAGTTCTCTCCCCACCTATTGAAATCTAAATTGTGCATTAGTCTTTTTCCCGAAAGATATCGCTTGAGACAGAGGTGAACACACAAAGACATAAGGTCGGTTTTCTCTTGCACCTCGAGAAGTAAATTAAACAAAGTAGTGCCAGATCAAAATATTATTTAAAAGGACAATATAAATGTAATCTCACTATAAACGCACAAAATATATTGGACTGAGAAAAGCTTTGAACAAAACTGTCTGCACCTGGTCAACAGAATGGAACATCATTTCAACACCAGGGTGTCTTACATTACATTTCTTACCATACAAATGTGGATATTATTATTATTATTTATTTTTTTTAAACAAATTGATTAAAGTACAGTACAAAACCAAAATAAGTTTTAGTTGTGTGACACTGTGCTATGCCAAAGAGGATAACAAATAGGGAGAAAATGAATAGAAGACGAACGACCCTCTGAGTCGTACAGTAACATATTGGGTGATGGGATAGTGACATACAATGGATGGCTGCTCAACGGACCATGAGATGCTGTCCCTCACAGTACAATGACACGTTACAGTAAAAATACCACCGTACAGTGTACATTTTAAGAGTGTTCTTGTGCTTGTACTGTCTTTGTACTGTAGATCCAAAAAGTTGTGAAATTGTACAGTTGTCTTAAATCATATGACGATAGGTAGCTTAGGTTAGGTGATGTAAGTTAGGTCATTGGTATGTTACAAGCCTGACCCATCAGTGTAGGTTAACAAGCCTGACCCATCAGTGTAGGTTAACAAGCCTGAAACATCAATGTAGGTTAACAAGCCTGAAACATCAATGTAGGTTAACAAGCCTGAAACATCAGTGGATTTGTAGAGTAAAATGAAAATGGCACACCCTAATTTGTGGGCTAATTGTGTCATCCTCTCATACCATCTCATTTCCAACACTAAAGCCACTCGATTAGTCATCTCATTCATGTCCTATATTTTAATGTATTTCTCAATCCCAGCCCCCTTCCCCTGCAGGAGGCCTTTTTGCCTTTTGGTAGGCCATCATTGTAAAGAAGAATTTGTTCTTAACTTGCCTAGTTAAATAAAGGTTGAATAAAAAAAATTATAAAAAAAATATCAAAGATTTTATGCCACTAGATATTCTACTGCCCTTGGAACATGTTCCTTATCTTTATCAATGGCTCATACGTCATCTTTGAGATATTAATGGAAACATGCGGAATGAAACAGCAGGTAGAAATGATATTGTCTGTTCTATCTGTACTCTGTTAAATCCTTTAAATCCTCAGTTGGTAGAGCATGGCGCTTGCAACGCCAGGGTTGTGGGTTCGATTCCCACTGCGGACCAGTATGAAAAACAGTACAAAAATGCACTCACTACTGTAAGGATAAGAGTATCTGCTAAATGACTCACTACTGTAGTATCTCTGGATAAGAACGTCTGCTAAATGACTCACTACTGTAGTGGCTCTGGATAAGAGTGTCTGCTAAATGACTCACTACTGTAGTGACTCTGGATAAGAGAGTCTGTTAAATGACTCACTACTGTAGTGGCTCCGGATAAGAGAGTCTGCTAAATGACTCACTACTGTAGTGGCTCTGGATAAGAGAGTCTGTTAAATGACTCACTACTGTAGTGGCTCTGGATAAGAGAGTCTATTAAATGACTCACTACTGTAGTGGCTCTGGATAAGAGAGTCTGCTAAATGACTCACTACTGTAGTGGCTCTGGATAAGAGAGTCTGTTAAATGACTCACTACTGTAGTGGCTCTGGATGAGAGTGTCTGCTAAATGACTCACTCCTCTAAATGGTAATGACCTACAAACTGGTGGTTTATAACATATTTACATGACAAGGGAACACAATAGGGAACATGGTTTTGAAATATGTCATAGCTGTGTAGTTTTGTAGTAATTTAAAAATGTAAATTAATTCTCCATGTCAGGTGTTGGGCAGGAAATATTATATATATATATATATATATATATATATATATATATATATATAATACAGTGCCTTGCGAAAGTATTCGGCCCCCTTGAACTTTGCGACCTTTTGCCACATTTCAGGCTTCAAACATAAAGATATAAAACTGTATTTTTTTGTGAAGAATCAACAACAAGTGGGACACAATCATGAAGTGGAATGACATTTATTGGATATTTTAAACTTTTTTAACAAATCAAAAACTGAAAAATTGGGCGTGCAAAATTATTCAGCCCCCTAAAGTTAATACTTTGTAGCGCCACCTTTTTCTGCGATTACAGCTGTAAGTCGCTTGGGGTATGTCTCTATCAGTTTTGTACATCGAGAGACTGACATTTTTTCCCCATTCCTCCTTGCAAAACAGCTCGAGCTCAGTGAGGTTGGATGGAGAGCATTTGTGAACAGCAGTTTTCAGTTCTTTCCACAGATTCTCGATTGGATTCAGGTCTGGACTTTGACTTGGCCATTCTAACACCTGGATATGTTTATTTTTGAACCATTCCATTTTGCTTTGTGTTTTGGATCATTGTCTTGTTGGAAGACAAATCTCCGTCCCAGTCTCAGGTCTTTTGCAGACTCCATCAGGTTTTCTTCCAGAATGGTCCTGTATTTGGCTCCATCCATCTTCCCATCAATTTTAACCATCTTCCCTGTCCCTGCTGAAGAAAAGCAGGCCCAAACCATGATGCTGCCACCACCATGTTTGACAGTGGGGATGGTGTGTTCAAGGTGATGAGCTGTGTTGCTTTTACGGCAAACATAACGTCTTGCATTGTTGCCAAAAAGTTCAATTTTGGTTTCATCTGACCAGAGCACCTTCTTCCACATGTTTGGTGTGTCTCCCAGGTGGCTTGTGGCAAACTTTAAACAACACTTTTTATGGATATCTTTAAGAAATGGCTTTCTTCTTGCCACTCTTCCATAAAGGCCAGATTTGTGCAATATACGACTGATTGTTGTCCTATGGACAGAGTCTCCCACCTCAGCTGTAGATCTCTGCAGTTCATCCAGAGTGGTCATGGGCCTCTTGGCTGCATCTCTGATCAGTCTTCTCCTTGTATGAGCTGAAAGTTTAGAGGGACGGCCAGGTCTTGGTAGATTTGCAGTGGTCTGATACTCCTTCCATTTCAATATTATCGCTTGCACAGTGCTCCTTGGGATGTTTAAAGCTTGGGAAATCTTTTTGTATCCAAATCCGGCTTTAAACTTCTTCACAACAGTATCTCGGACCTGCCTGGTGTGTTCCTTGTTCTTCATGATGCTCTCTGCACTTTTAACGGACCTCTGAGACTATCACAGTGCAGGTGCATTTATACGGAGACTTGATTACACACAGGTGGATTGTATTTATCATCATTAGTCATTTAGGTCAACATTGGATCATTCAGAGATCCTCACTGAACTTCTGGAGAGAGTTTGCTGCACTGAAAGTAAAGGGGCTGAATAATTTTGCACGCCCAATTTTTCAGTTTTTGATTTGTTAAAAAAGTTTGAAATATCCAATAAATGTCGTTCCACTTCATGATTGTGTCCCACTTGTTGTTGATTCTTCACAAAAAAATACAGTTTTATATCTTTATGTTTGAAGCCTGAAATGTGGCAAAAGGTCGCAAAGTTCAAGGGGGCCGAATACTTTCGCAAGGCACTGTATATATAATTAGAGAGGAAATCTGTAAGTCGGAATGAAATTCCAATGCAGTGACGTTGACAAAGTGGCTCATGTGAGAAACAATACAGAAATCATCCATTCCTATGTGATGTGTGAAAACATTCAGCAGTAGTTTTATTCAACATACTGTATGCACCTATAGATAGGTTGAAAGTCAAATGTTTGGAATTGGACATTTTTGTGTCACAAGGAACAAAATCACTGTTCAGTATAAGGCAAAATGATTGACACCCTTGATACAGCTAAGCATTAATGACTGTATAATATAAATCATTGAAATGCTGAGCTATATTGTTTACTCAAAAGGTCATACCCCTAAACATGCTAACCTCATGGCTTTGGGGAATGATCTTTGACCCTCTAAACCTTCTCACTCATCATTATTCACGATTCATTCAGGATTATCTGTAATCATGGTAGCATCCACATTAATGTAAAAGTGTTTAGAAATATATTCTATACTTATTTCTAATAAAAAAATGACACCAAAATGACACACTACATTATTTACCATTCATTTATATTGGGCCAAAAATAATCTAAAACACAACCAAGACAAACTGCAAATGCATCCAACAAGTATGTAGAGTCACAAGCTTGATGTAATCATTGCGTGCTGGGAATATGGGACTAAATACTAAACTTTTGACTACTTTATTTATAAGAATCTTTCGGGATGTCAATCGGTTTGACCCTTTTCTCTTTTCTGAGGAAAAAAGTAGTTAATTTATCAAACAGAATCTCTTTCTCCAAGATATTAGTATAAAATAATATCATTTCCTCATTCTTTTTGTTGCATACAATATAGCTTAGTATTTGAATTCTTTATCTTATACGTTATTGCTCATCTTTAATCCAGGGGTTCAATTATTTCAGACTCCACTGTAGCTGTTCATGACTGTTAATGATAGTAGTAGACAGGAAAAACTGAATTGTCGACCGGAAAAACTGACATAGTGCAAAAAAAGTGTCACTATTAATTGGGTTGGGGAAGAACTTCTCTTTTTGATACACAAAAGTATGCCATCTATTAAAGTCCAAGACAGCCATCTTTATTGCAGCAGAAAAGATCCACATAAACCGTCTCTTTACAAAAGTGATTTTGTTTGTTGTTTCTATCTTCAGAGAGAGCAGTCAGTGAATCCTATTGGCAGTAGTCAAGCCACAGTGCAACACTCCCCCCCCCCCCCCCCCCCCCTCCTCTTTTCCATTCCTCTTTTTGGTGGGGTCTGTGCAGAGGAAGGACTGCCCCATCACATGCCCGCGGCCTGGCTCATGCAGGGGAGAGTCTGTGACGCTTTGGGGAAGTCATGGGCGACCACTCGTCCATTCTCGCCCCCGCTCCCTGTCCTGGTCATCCGGCCCAGGGTGGAACTCAGCATGGCTGCATCAATGATTTGCTGCATGGGATAACACAGGGAGTTACACAACAACAATACATTATAGTTACCCATTAATTTTACTGAACTCCACTGAGTTAATCCACTGAACTCCACTGAGTTAATCCACTGAACTCTACTGAGTTAATCCACTGAACTCTACTGAGTTAATCCACTGAACTCTACTGAGTTAATCCACTGAACTCTACTGAGTTAATCCACTGAACTCTACTGAGTTAATCCACTGAACTCTACTGAGTTAATCCACTGAACTCTACTGAGTTAATCCACTGAACTCTACTGAGTTAATCCACTGAACTCTACTGAGTTAATCCACTGAACTCTACTGAGTTAATCCACTGAACTCTACTGAGTTAATCCACTGAACTCTACTGAGTTAATCCACTGAACTCTACTGAGTTAATCCACTGAACTCTACTGAGTTAATCCACTGAACTCTACTGAGTTAATCCACTGAACTCTACTGAGTTAATCCACTGAACTCTACTGAGTTAATCCACTGAACTCTACTGAGTTAATCCACTGAACTCTACTGAGTTAATCCACTGAACTCTACTGAGTTAATCCACTGAACTCTACTGAGTTAATCCACTGAACTCTACTGAGTTAATCCACTGAACTCTACTGAGTTAATCCACTGAACTCTACTGAGTTAATCCACTGAACTCTACTGAGTTAATCCACTGAACTCTACTGAGTTAATCCACTGAACTCTACTGAGTTAATCCACTGAACTCTACTGAGTTAATCCACTGAACTCTACTGAGTTAATCCACTGAACTCTACTGAGTTAATCCACTGAACTCTACTGAGTTAATCCACTGAACTCTACTGAGTTAATCCACTGAACTCTACTGAGTTAATCCACTGAACTCTACTGAGTTAATCCACTGAACTCTACTGAGTTAATCCACTGAACTCTACTGAGTTAATCCACTGAACTCCACTGAGTTAATCCACTGAACTCCACTGAGTTAATCCACTGAACTCCACTGAGTTAATCCACTGAACTCCACTGAGTTAATCCACTGAACTCCACTGAGTTAATCCACTGAACTCTACTGAGTTAATCCACTGAACTCTACTGAGTTAATCCACTGAACTCCACTGAGTTAATCCACTGAACTCCACTGAGTTAATCCACTGAACTCCACTGAGTTAATCCACTGAACTCCACTGAGTTAATCTACTGAACTCCACTGAGTTAATCCACTGAACACTATCGAGTTAATCCACTGAACACTATCGAGTTAATCTACTGAACACTATCGAGTTAATCTACTGAACACTATCGAGTTAATCTACTGAACACTATCGAGTTAATCTACTGAACACTATCGAGTTAATCTACTGAACACTATCGAGTTAATCTACTGAACACTATCGAGTTAATCTACTGAACACTATCGAGTTAATCTACTGAACACTATCGAGATAATCTATTGAACACTATCGAGTTAATCTACTGAACACTATCGAGTTAATCTACTGAACACTATCGAGTTAATCTACTGAACACTATCGAGTTAATCTACTGAACACTATCGAGTTAATCTACTGAACACTATCGAGTTAATCTACTGAACACTATCGAGTTAATCTACTGAACACTATCGAGATAATCTACTGAACACTATCGAGATAATCTATTGAACACTATCGAGTTAATCTACTGAACACTATCGAGTTAATCTACTGAACACTATCGAGTTAATCTACTGAACACTATCGAGTTAATCTACTGAACACTATCGAGTTAATCTACCGAGTTAATCTACTATACCAAGTTAATCTACTATACTCTACTATACCAAGTTAATCTACTATACTCTACCGAGTTAATCTACTATACTCCACCAAGTTAATATACTATACTCTACCAAGTTAATCTACTGAACTCTACTGAACTCTACTGAGTTAATCTACTGAACTCTACTGAATTTTACTGAGTTAATCTACTTAACTCTCCTGAGTTAATAAACAAAAATGTACTTGAAACAGCCATTAAGTGATTATTGGTTCAGTTACTTGGTATAAAACAGGAATGTGCAAACAGACAATCCTGACTTCTGTGCTATGAGTCACGCAATGTATTTTCTTCCTCTGTAAACTCTTGTGAAAGATGACACTCGTTCTCTCTGCTCCTTTGTCTCTGGTTATCTCACAGTGGAGAGCCAATAAGTGTACCATGCAAAATATGAGACCGAACCCCCGTAACAATAACGCAAGCAGAACCGTGCGGCGCTAGCTCCCAGCCTACTCTCTTTTGCATTAGTTTAACATAATGAAACACCCGTAGGCTTGAAACTGGAGCTAATGATCTGGATGTTGGCTTGTACATCCTCAGTGTATAAATGATTTAAATCAAGTACACTTCAATAGATCCCGAGGATTATGCTCTTCGGCTGATGCAGACTAATTGGTCTACTCACAGTAGCGATATGTGGCTGAGATACTTTAAACACAGGACTTACGTGATTCCGCTGTCGACCTGACATGTAAACATTTTCAACAAAATGGCTGTTTATGATGGAGCTAAACGTGTACTGTACAGCTGGGATGTATACTAAACACATTAAGATATCATCATGACATTAAATCACTTCTGTTGCACATATGCAACAGTCCCTGGTTTCATGTCTAATTGCAATCAACTGATATTTGGACATTCATTTTTTTGAAAATGTATCATAAATAAATAGATACATTGAAAAAAATGTATTAAGCATTAAGTTCATGAGGTTAATGAGAAGTTGCAAATGAAAGTCATACACAAATCGTAACTAATTATCGGATAAGATGAAAAGATACACACATCTTTGATCTAAATAGGAACTTACTGTATAGTGACGCATGATCACATGCATCTGGCAGCTATTATGCCATTGTTTTCAATCAAACCTACGTCATCAAAGATGGAGATGACAAACAAAAGCCAGGTGTTTCTACACCTCAGACGATACAGTACCCAACAGAGTAATAAATACTGTATAACTAAGAAGTAGTGTGACATATTCTTCTCACACACATAACTCATCTAGTAGCTGTAGGGTCAATAGCTGAATAAATGGACCCTTCATTGAAACAGCTCTGTGCCTGACAAAGTGCTTTAGTCTTCTGCCCGATGGTTCAGGGGGATGACCAGTATTTCTGTAGTTCAGGGGATTTAACAGTATCTCTGTAGTTCAGGTGATTTAACAGTATCTCTGTAGTTCAGGGGATTTAACAGTATCTCTGTAGTTCAGGGGATTTAACAGTATCTCTGTAGTTCAGGGGATTTAACAGTATCTCTGTAGTTCAGGGGATTTAACAGTACCTCTGTAGTTCAGGGGATTTAACAGTACCTCTGTAGTTCAGGGGATTTAACAGTATCTCTGTAGTTCAGGGGATTTAACAGTATCTCTGTAGTTCAGGGGATTTAACAGTACCTCTGTAGTTCAGGGGATTTAACAGTATCTCTGTAGTTCAGGGGATTTAACAGTATCTCTGTAGTTCAGGGGATTTAACAGTACCTCTGTAGTTCAGGGGATTTAACAGTACCTTTGTAGTTCAGGGGATTTAACAGTATCTCTGTAGTTCAGGGGATTTAACAGTATCTCTGTAGTTCAGGGTATTTAACAGTACCTCTGTAGTTCAGGGGTTTTAACAGTAGCTCTGTAGTTCAGGGTATTTAACAGTACCTCTGTAGTTCAGGGGTTTTAACAGTAGCTCTGTAGTTCAGGGGATTTAACAGTATCTCTGTAGTTCAGGTGATTTAACAGTATCTCTGTAGTTCAGGGGATTTAACAGTATCTCTGTAGTTCAGGGGATTTAACAGTACCTCTGTAGTTCAGGGGATTTAACAGTATCTCTGTAGTTCAGGGGATTTAACAGTACCTCTGTAGTTCAGGGGATTTAACAGTACCTCTGTAGTTCAGGGGATTTAACAGTATCTCTGTAGTTCAGGGGATTTAACAGTATCTCTGTAGTTCAGGGGATTTAACAGTATCTCTGTAGTTCAGGGGATTTAACAGTATCTCTGTAGTTCAGGTGATTTAACAGTATCTCTGTAGTTCAGGGGATTTAACAGTATCTCTGTAGTTCAGGGGATTTAACAGTACCTTTGTAGTTCAGGGGATTTAACAGTATCTCTGTAGTTCAGGGGATTTAACAGTAGCTAGGTAGTTCAGGGGATTTAACAGTAGCTCTGTAGTTCAGGGGTTTTTTCACGGTCGTCGTCGGAATGAGACCAAGGTGCAGCGTGGTAGGCGTACATTTTCTTTTATTTGTAATGTAGCCAACAAAAACAAGAAATAACAAAAACGACCGTGAAGCTTACAAAGGATATAGTGCCCCTAACAAAGACAACTACCCACACTGAAAGGAGGGAAAAAGGGCTACCTAAGTATGATTCCCAATCAGAGACAACGATAGACAGCTGTCCCTGATTGAGAACCATACCCAGCCAAAACATAGAAATACCAAAACATAGAAAATAGAACATAGAATGCCCACCCAAATCCCCTGACCAAACCAAAATAGAGACATAAAAAGCTCTCTAAGGTCAGGGCATGACAGTACCCCCCCCCCCCCCCCAAAGGATGAGGACTCCAACCGCAAAACCTGAACCTATAGGGGAGGGTCTGGGTGGGCATCTATCCGCGGTGGCGGCTCTGGCGCGGGACGTAGACACCACTCCACCTCTGGCTCACCCCACTTTGGTAGCGCGGACTGAGGACCCTCGCTGTGGGCCCAAGACTGGGGACCTTTGCTGCGGGGCACGGACTGATCACCCTCGTTGCGGGCCCCGGACTGGGCACCCTCGCTGCGGGCCCCGGACTGGGCACCCTCGTTGCGGGCCACGGACTGGGCACCCTCGCTGGTGGCTCGGGACTGGAGTCAGCCGCTGGAGGCTCCGGACTGGAGGCCGTCGCTGGAGGCTCCGGACTGGAGGCCGTCGTTGGAGCCTTCGTGCCATGACTCCTCACTGGAGGCTTCGTGCCATGGATCATCACTGGAGGCTTCTTGCCATGGATCTTCACTGGAGGCTTCGTGCCATGGATCATCACTGGAGGCTTCTTGCCATGGATCACCACTGGAGGCTTCTTGCCATGGATCACCACTGGAGGCTTCGTGCCATGGATCATCACTGGAGGCTTCTTGCCATGGATCATCACTGGAGGCTTCTTGCCATGGATCATCACTGGAGGCTTCTTGCCATGGATCATCACTGGAGGCTTCGTGCCATGGATAATCACTGGAGGCTTCGTGCCATGGATCATCACTGGAGGCTTCGTGCCATGGATCATCACTGGAGGCTTCTTGCCATGGATCATCACTGGAGGCTTCTTGCCAAGGATCATCACTGGAGGCTTCGTGCCATGGATCATCACTGGAGGATTCTTGCCATGGATCATCACTGGAGGCTTCTTGCCATGGATCATCACTGGAGGCTTCTTGCCATGGATCATCACTGGAGGCTTCTTGCCATGGATCATCACTGGAGGCTTCTTGCCATGGATCATCACTGGAGGCTTAGTTCTGGACGCAGGCACAGGACTCACCAGGCTGGGGAGACGTACAGGAGGCTTTGTCCTTGGCAGAGGCTTCGGATACACTGGGCCGTGGAGGCGCACTGGAGGTCTCGAGCTTAGAGCCTGCACAACCCGTCCTGGCTGGGTGGTTATCGTCACCCTGCAAATGTGGGGCGCTGGCACAGGACGCATTGGGCTGTGCAGACATACCGGAGACACAGTGTGCAGAAATGGCACAGGATATCCTGGGGCGAAGAGACGCACTGGAGACCAGGCGCGCTGAGCCGGCACCATCCGTCCTGGCTGGATGCTCAACCTAGCCCGGCAGATGAAGGGAGCTGGGATGTAGCGCACCGGGCTGTGAATGCGCACTGGAGACACCGTGCTCCGCCGCATAATGCCTGACCAGTACGACGCTCGCCACGGTAAGCACGGGGAGTTAGCTCAGGTCTCCAACCTGACTCAGTCAAACTCTCCGTGTGCCGCCCCCAAAATGTTGCTAGCCGTGTTCCCTCATAACGCTGGGCCCCTTTACCAGCTGCCTTTGCCTTCTTCTCTGCTTCTACCTGCTCCTACGGCAGGCGATCCTTTCCGTCATTGATCTCCTCCCACGTCCAGGATCCCTTGCCATTCAAAATGTCCTCCCACGTCCATTCCTCCTTACCACACTGCTTGGTCCTTTGGTGGTGGGAAGTTCTGTCACGCCCGTCGAATGAACTAGACCAAAGCGCAGCGTGGTGAGCGTACATGTTCCTTTAATTGAGAAATGACGCCGACAAAAACAATAAACAATACAAAACAACCGTGAAGCTTACGGGCAATGTGCCACAAATAAAGTGAACTTCCCACAAAGAAAGGAGGGAAAAAGGGCTACCTAAGTATGATTCCCAATCAGAGACAACGATAGACAGCTGTCCCTGATTGAGAACCCTACCCAGCCAAAACATAGAAATACCAAAACATAGAAAATAGAACATAGAATGCCCACCCAAATCACACCCTAACCAAACCAAAATAGAGACCACCATAATTAGCAAATAAATAAATTAAAAATCCTACAATGTGATTTTCTGGATTATTTTTTTCTCATTTTGTCTGTTATAGTTGAAGTGTACCTATGACGAAAATTACAGGCCTCTCTCATCTTTTTAAGTGGGTGAACTTGCACAATTGGTGGCTGACTAAATACTTTTTTGCCTCACTGTAAATTATAGAGCCTTCGTCATTGCTTCAAAGTTAAAATAATATAAAAACAATAATTAAGAGGGTGCTTATATTTGTTCTAGTTCACACATGTACAGATGTAGGATCTTAATTTGAGCCAGTTTGCTACAGATTATAATGAATGGACTTTTCTTGTAAGGGTGGATACATTTTACGTTAGGAAAAATCAAATCAGATTTTTTAATGTGTAACTTACAAACTTTAGAAGCCTTTTCAAATCTTGATTACACTAGCTTGCATTTCCTGCCGTGCAGGAAAATTCTCATCAACAAAAGAGAGATCAAATTAAGAACCTACATCTGTACAAGTGTGTATTAATAAGAACATCTTTTTTTCCCCACAACTCCCCCTGAGACACATTTGGAGAGTCGGGGTCGCGGCCTGCCGTCCTCCACTTAACTAACCTTCATCCTCCTCGACTCGATCCTGGACTTGTAACAGAACTCGACCAAGGCCACGAGCATGGCCAGCCCCAGCCCTCCAATCAGGATGTAGAACACCCCAGCCACATTGCTGAGGCTCAGAGCGCTGGTCTTGTCCTACAGACACAAAGACACAGGGTGAGACGCACTGGACCATGTCCAAGAGACACACCACACTAGGATAAAGATAGTGTAATTAACCATTCAACTACTGGTCTCACTACTGTCCTAGTGAATTTACACGACACATACTGACTGGTAAGTGTACCTTCATGATAAATCAACAGGTCATTGTATATCTCCTAGAGAGGTCCTGACATATCTTTCTAATTTAACTGACTACTATCAACAACATACTTGATACAGTACATATCTAAGACTGACAGAAACATGCAGAGTCATGCACATGTAACAGGCTTGGAGTGAACATATCTTTAGAAAGTAGCTGACTAATGTGCATTTACAGCTAACACGTGTCTTTTATACCAGACATAATGTCCAGTCATTCAAAATCAAATATGCATTAAAACACTTACATTAATTCCATTCTATATCGCCTCGCTGTTTTTTTGTTGTTGTTGATCATTTACTAAACCACGAAGTCCCTTGAGATGAGAATCTCTTTTTCAAGGGAGAGCGTTTCACACTATCAGAATGATATGTAGTTGGTGTTGTGTATTCTAAAACATTCCCAAGACTGAATTTTTATAGAGTTGAACCATGCAAGAGGGAAAGGTCAACTTTTATTTTAGGTTTACGTCATAGGGTAGGGGTATCTTTATAAAATATAATTTGATTTTTAAGCAAATGCACCAGATAAGGGAAGGGCAATTGATTCGACAAGCCGTGGTTGCCGTGACATCACAAGAGGGGTTGCGCACATCTGTGACATGTGTAGTCTGGGATTGGTGGCAGATTGGCCATGTCTTGGGTCTCAACCAATAGCATGCACACTGTCTAAAGACAGAGACAAGGAACACAGCACTAAAGGAGAGGAGATCCCAGTTCTGGAGGAGGTCTTGTATAAAGGGCCTTTCTCTCCACGCTGTCATTTACCCGTGTCTCTTCATTTGACTTTGAAAGTTAAAATCACAAATAAATCTAAATTCTATTCATTCAGAAAACTGTGAATACTTTGCCTGTAGATGTCTGTAGAATATCCCAGACACAGGGAACAAAAGGGTATTATCACTGTGTTATTCCTACACTATACAGTTTCAATTGTTATCCTTGTAATTGGTTCATCATCATTAGCTACACACATTTTGGAGAATAGAATACAACCCTAGGTCTACTTTTTTGGTTTAGACGAAACAAGCATTTACCAAGATCTAATTACGGGCCACTGTCTCATCCATAGCATGTGAGGACACAGCAATTATCACTAATCACTAAAGGTGTCTGAGTTCCAGGGCTGACATGAATCACAGTTATAAGGACACCAGTTTGTGTAAATGGCAGATTGGAGAGAAAGAGTGCTGAGTGCTGGGGAAGGGGGGACGAGGGACCGTACAGAACTGCTAATACTCAATCTTGGTGTTAAGTATAGGACCAACACATGGACTGACCTTTCTTCCGGAGTCCTTGCTTCCACACTCTCCCTTATCGTACCACCATTTGTTTTTCAGTTTGTCTAAGATGGCTTGCTCATTGAGTTTCAACACCGCTAGGTTTACGGGGATTCTTCAACCAGGAAATGACATAAATAACATCACCCATGTTATCTTATGTTATTCAGTACATAGTAAACAGACACCCATTATTATGTCTAGATATGTTCTACGTACATGTCTAGACGGATAAAAAAAAAACAAGAAAAACAAACAAACACAAATCACAACTTGAAACTGTCACTGCCAAAGTGATATGCATTAATACTCCATCTAGCTTTGTGTCCTTTTTCCCTACTGCAAGATGTGTATTACTATATCACTTTGGGTAACCGGCAAAATGTAAACACTCGGATATGCAAACCTGTCAATTATTGTTGCTTTAACAAGACAGTACTTTAGAAAACATACACGAAACTCTGCAAAAAAACATTTTTTGGGGGGGGGGAATTGCCAATGCAACTAATTTGAAAGTAAACGGCACGTTTTTTGAAGAATTCCTCATACAATATAGTTGTAATCTTACACAAACTAACGTCAACAAGGACGAAGGGGGATTTGTGGTATTGCAGCCGATGTGTTTTTTTTTTAAAGGTTTGTTGCCGGTTACCCCCCATCGTCGTGGTTACCCGCTAGGTTTCTCATACTGGGGCTGACCTTGGAGTCACCTCCTCCGCTGCCGCACTCTCCCTTGTCGTACCACCATTTGTTTTTCAATTTGTCCAACAGGCCCTGCTCGTTCAGTTTTAACACTGCCAAGTTTACTGGGTTTCTTGAAATGATAATAGAATAATATTGGTCAGCATTTATGGAGATGTGATACGGTGTGGCAGAGGTAGTTCAGAAATAAAGTTTAAATAGCAAAAAGGAGGTACTGTTATCAGAATAATGAAAAATTAATAAAAAATAAGGCTACTAATAATGTGCCTGCCACTGTAAAATAAAATACAAAACATTTGTTTCTAGTCCTGTATATAAAAATAATACTTCATGGTTTAAACCATGACAGATTTTACCAAGCAAGACCAAGGATTCTAGGTAGGAGAACTATATACATATCAGAACATGTCTTGGATTGGTTGCATGGGCATGTATTTCCGTTAAAATCTAAAATAAGTAGCCTCCTGGATAAGGACAAGGCATAAACAGCCAACTTGTCGATTCACTTTTCAATACTCAAGTTTTCGTCAGATATTCATTGGGATATTTTTGTGGTCAGGTGAGCACTATCCAAGGCATTACTGATATTGGGCATTGTGCTCCATTCTCTTCATCCTTTGCTGTTGCTGGTCCATTACAGTATGGACAACCCTCTCATAACTAACATGGTGGAAGGTGCTGCTGTACAGAAGTCTGATGGAAACATTATGTCAGCATGAACACTCAGCAAGCTAGAGTCTTTCTCAGTAAAACCCCGGAATTCTTTCTCTATTCAGAGAGAAAGAAAGAGTTCCGTCTGCCTAATGGATGAGTTAAATAAATCCACATCCTCTATTAGGATTTTAGTAGCATTTGTCTTTGAGAGCGGCAGTTTTCTTGTGATGCGACTGACAAAAATAAAGTGATGTGACGATGATGTGGGGGAAAACACGTCAGGAATAAAAACAGGAAGGAAGAAGATTATTATTATTTTTTTTTCAACAGGTATAGAAGACAAGACAAGGGTGGGATGTAATGGTATGCCACATCAGATACACAGCAATGAAGGACTCTTAAGTCCATTTCTGTTTCATAAACATTACGGAGAACTGATCACAGTTTACAACTTTATGATAGCAGAAACTATGTTCCAACATATTTAGAACGGATGGTTAGGATGTTTTTTTCTCCAAATCATCAAAACCTTAAGCTCATATAGAATAGTATGTATCTGATGTGGCACAGTTGTTACAGCTCATACAGCAGTCATTTCAACATCATTTTCTACTTTCAACATACACAAATGCAATAGTGCAAATATAGGCTAGTACACTGTGGCATGGGGATCACAGGTTGGTTTAAAGACGTTTTAGACGGTTATTTTTCAAGAGCTCATTTTATACAACTTTAGAGAATGTACCGTAGAATAGGAAAATATCAATCGTATGTATACACATACATCCGTAAAAACACCAATTCACAGAATTAGCTCAAGATCTTTGGAATGTGCGTAATTTGAACCCACAGCCACAGTGTGAAACTACAATTAGTCTCAGAGTATGTACGAGTCCGTCAAAGCCTAGGCTGAACCAGCCCATCACACTTGATATTGAGTGTAACTTAGAAAGCCTTTGTGAAACACCACTCTTTCTGTCACCTTGATAAAGATATTGGTAGACTAATAAACTAGGTAAACAACGTGAGTGATCGATCAAAAAGGCTGCTGGGTGTGATTGATAAAGCCTATGTGCTTTGTGAATGGGGCCTGCAGCCCATTAATATGAGGACAATAACATCTGATTGAACACAGGTGCATTAAAAGTGATGAAACAGATGAGTTCCTAAATGTGAATCTTGCAAAAAAAAAACGTTTTTACTGGGTGCTTTTACCCTGAAATAACTTGTAAAATATTGGTTCATAATTGGTTTTTGGTACTAAAATAAAATTGCAATTAAATCACAGGAGATGTACAGAAAAGGTAATAACTAACACCTAGGATTCTAATTCAAGTGCTATTTCTTGGGAAAATGCCGTTTTGAGATTTACTGTCAAAGTCCACAACTCTAGAAGTTCTGAGATAAAAAAAAATATGCAGGTAATAACATCAGGGTGCAATTTAAAGTTAATTGAATTAAATAGCTTTCATTTATTATCTATCAAAGCCGGAATTTACATTTTCGTAACAGTTATTACCCCCAGTTTTCCTAGTTATTCCAAGGAGCAAGACATTACAAAATGGTATTATAACCAGTGTTTGTCTGAAGAAAGTAAAGGCCTGAACGGTCATGATTCCAATATGATGTTGATGATACTTTATGGACTGAGTTGAGACAGTGATGGGGGGGGGACATGTTCTAGATGTCTGGTGAGAGTGGTTACAAATCAGGAGTAGAGAATAGTTGAATGAGACTCTCTCTCAATGAGACTTTATCTCTTTATCTCGTAATGAGACTTTATCAATTTATCTCTCAATGAGACTTTATCTATTTATCTCTTAATGAGACTTTATCTCTTTATCTCTTAATGAGACTTTATCTATTTATCTCTTAATGAGACTTTATCTCTTTATCTCGTAATGAGACTTTATCTCTCAATGAGACTTTATCTATTTATCTCTTAATGAGACTTTATCTCTTTATCTCGTAATGAGACTTTATCTCTTAATGAGACTTTATCAATTTATCTCGTAATGAGACTTTATCTCTCAATGAGACTTTATCTCTTTATCTCTTAATGAGACTTTATCTCTTTATCTCGTAATGAGACGTCATCTCTTTATCTCTTAACTAGCATTATCACTGAAACAGACTAAAATGTGCATAATTTGCCCAAAGATTGTAAATTGATATATAACATCATGCTACATTTATTAAAGAAATAGTCTCTTCACTAATTATTATTTACTTTACAAAAGTGGGATAATTTGCAACTGTAACCTCTCTCACCTCAAGGGTGCATTTGGCATTCACATGTAAAACATAACAGGTGTGGTCGATCGTCATGGTGACGTGACCAGCCTACACACTGTAATACCTTAGTGCCGATCCCTTGGGCGTGGCCACTCCGTAACCCTTGGAGTCCAGGTTCCCTCCCACCTTCATGGTGTCACAGGGTTTTCTCTGCTCGATGTACTCGTTCATGGTGGACTCCAGCAGGTAGGCATACCTCCCTTTGGACTTCCTGACCCGCACCACGCCCTCGTCTGTGGTCTTCACGAACACTGACGGGTCGGCAGACTTCATGTAGGACCACATCTTCTCAAATACGGCTATTTTCGATCTCTAAGGTGCAAAAACAATAATGGGTAAAATACTGTATGTAGATGCTCTATGAGAAATGTAACCGCCTCGTCAAAAACTAATTGGAGCCACTTCATGACAGTTGATGCTTTTTCATGACAGTTGATGACATCTAGAGCTTTACCCTGAAGAACTCTTTGGTGGAGCCTCCGTCTAGAGTACCATAGGCGATCTCCGTCTGCTTGGCCAGGTCCTCGGCACTCTCTATGGGCGACACCATCCTCTCCACGGTGAGGAAAGCAGCCAGGTTGGCCGTGTAGGACGAGATGATGATGAGGGTGAAGAACCACCACACTCCCCCTACAATGCGACCAGAGAGGGACCTAGAGAGAAGAGAGAGAGGAGAGTCTCTAACAATCCAAACATTGCCATCTCAGATAGAAGGAAAGGAAAGTGGACGTGTTGAGTGAGGGAAGTGATAAATCAATGGTTCAAGAGTAACACTGATCGTTTTCTTGGCACACAATGATACATTGCTTTCTGTTGCCACTATACAGATAATCACTCAATCACTTGGATAATCACTCCGTTTCGCACAATGCCACAGGTATAGAGACATGTGTATTAATTGCTTTTCCTTGTTTGATTGATTGTGAGTGTTGTACAACAACAACAAAAAAATGAAACAAAATAAGCTATATCTGTTCACACAAACCTACACTACACTATGTGAAAAAATAAGCCCCCACAAAAATGTTTGCGATCAAATCATTGCGCTAATTGTACCTTCAAAAGAACCTGACCCCATTCCTGGCCTAAATGCTGTGCTACAAACGTATTCTGAACTACAGCAGAGACAGTTGGTGCAGCACGTCTGCTCCGAAGATCACAGCGGCGCTACAAAACAGAGATCGCATTTCTGAGAAAACAGAAACACACATAGTTGGATTGTCCTTTTGTAGGGCTGCATAACACCCAATTAGTATGCATTGTATGAAACAATCCTCTCCATTTTCAGTCTGAGCGTAAACAAACATGGCAGTTGTGTGGGCTGATGGTGAAAGACAGGTTGATCTGTAGAAAATGGCGTTCAGCGTTGTAGGATCTCTGAGTGCCAGTGTAGATTTCTCAAAGACGACACTCCCCTTTTGGAAGCAGCAAAGCTTCTAACTAAAGCAGAGGAATTAAAGAGGAATTGTGTTAAAAAAAAAGAATTGCTTTAAAAATAGCAAATTGTTGTTCTGTGTTGTTTTATGCAAAACAGAGGATAAGCTGGCTCCAGTATTTGGATTTGCCCAGCAATTTCAGGGAGAAGAACGTCCTCACCCACAGACCTGTTTCCAAATTCAGAAACCGTTCCTCTTTGGAAGATTCGCTGAACAAAACCTCCTTTTATTGCCCCTTGAATCCCTTGTACACAATGCAGCTCACACACTAAAAGAGAATTTAAAAGCAGTGAGAACAGAGTGAGCCTAAGACTAGGGGTTGGAGGGTAGCATGTGAGGAATGCTACTGGAAACTACTGCAAAAGGAAAGCAGGAAAAACAGTAAGCCCTTCAAACTTCAATTCATTGACAGCTTGCAGGCACAGAGATCTTTTGAAGCCTCCGCACTAGCCAGCCAACAAGCTGGTCTCCAGAGAAACAGCCTGCCAATAGTTTAAGCCACCAAGAACTGGACATGGGGATTCTCTAGGTCCAGCCCACCACAACGAGATGGGATAAAAACACCCGATGGTCGTACAGTTACACCTCCAGCATGTTGGCTGCAGGGAATGACTCTAAAACGGCCATTCATCTCTTTCAATGCAAACTAACTGGTAAACAGGGTTGATACTAATGTGGATAATAATTATAACACTACTCATAATTACAAATAAGAGGTAATGAGGTAACAATACATTTTAAAATGACAAATCATTTCCCAAGTGTGTGCTAGAGCAAACACATAAAAACACACACGCACACACACGCACGCGCACACACGCACACACAATACTCCGTCATGGTGAACTGTCCTCTCCAAATATTTGAGCTCATCAGAGGGAGGTTATGTCCGTAGGTCTGTCAGCCATGTCTGGGGCGGGTAACGAGTCTCCAGAGACGATGAGATGCTGAAGTCCAACACTTGCATTCTGTCAGTCTGTATTGTTTGAACAGAACACTGCAGCGGCAGCAACACAGTTCAGATGTGACGCTGATCTCTTATTTTTGACAGAACCGTTGTTAAACACTGTTAAGCATGTCATAACACTGAGGGTTTCTGGGTCACCTCTGTACAAGGAAAGGCCTGTGAGGCCCGCAGGGTTGGGTTTGTGTGATTGGCTGTTTGTGTGTGTACTGTATGTACTGTTAAAGGAGTAGAATGTGTGAGAGTGTGTAAATGTTTTAGCTATGGGATGGCTGGGCGATGTGTTTGGGGAGTGTGTGTGTGTGTGTTTAACAATAGAATTGAAGTGACAGGCTGTGCCTGGGGCAGGAAGAGGAGCGTTCGGGGCGTCTGGTCACTAAGAGAGAGCTCTGACCCGTACACCACCACGTCTCACTGCAGACACACAGGCAAAGGGGACTGGTCCAGGATATACACTGACCCTTCCCCACTGTGTGCACACATACGTACTGTACATATGAACACACTTATACCTTCCTCTCCTTAATTTGATACAATATATAAACAAAAGTATATGGACACCCCTTCAAATTAGTGGATTCGGCTGTTTCAGCCACATCCATTGCTGACAGGTGCATAAAATTGAGCACACAGTGTAACGGTTTTGACTTGAGGTTATTTTTTTATAGGGGTGCCAGGTAGGTTGTGCCTACCAGAGAAAACATTGGTTTCTCCTTTTGTTGTTTGGGAGGGAATGAGTCCCATCTGGTCCGTCAAGTCTACACCATACAAAGGACTTATGTAAACGTCAGAAGGGAAATCAACTTTTCATAAACCCTTAAAACATTGAAAGAACTTCAAAAACAACTATTCTTTTGCGTGGGTTGTATTAGCAACATCAATGGATTACACACACATAATAATATAACACAATGAGTTCTGGTTCCTCCAGAAATGTCCTGTACCTCGGGCCTAAAAAGAGTTCCGCCCGGTAAGGAGTTCAGTGAACTCAAGTGACTTGTCACGCAATGTTGGTCCGTTCATTCCGTGTAGCGTAAACCCAGTATTAAATCATACAATCAATATAACCATTTTACCACAGAACTTTAAAGCGTATCTGCTCTTACTAATTCCTCAACTACATCTAACTACATAAATCATCACCGTATACATCATATCAAAACAAATGAAATACCGTATACAAAAAAGGTGGTAGTCAGTCGGTCAGTCAGACAATCCAATCCGCCACCAGATCTCCAGCGGAGAAAGGCCACGAAGAATAGAGAGGAGTAGTCCACGGACGCAAAGAGTGGATCCGATCCTGGGTAAACTCTCAGGCTACAAAACACACGTTTAACAGCAACAAAACAACCGGAATAGAGAAGCTTCGGGAACACATCCTCAGTCACGTCTCCATCACAAACGCCACTTTTGCGCAGCTGATGCTGGCTATTTAATTGGGAATTAAAGGGCAAGCACCCTATTGGAAGGAGAAGCACTGAGACGGCTCAAAATAATTCAGGGCCGTCACAACAGCCATTCAACTTCCATAAACAAAAATTGGCAGTAGAATTACTTTCAAAGTGGCACTGTCATAGGATGCCACCTTTCCAACAAGTAATTCCATCAAATATATGCCCTGCTAGAGGTGCCCCGGTCAACTGTAAGTGCTATTATTGTGAAGTGGAAACGTCCAGGAGCAACAAAGGCTCAGCTGCGAAGTGGTAGGACACACAAGATCACAGAACGGGACCGCCGAGCTTTAAATCACGTAGCGCGTAAAAAAAAAACTGTCTGTCCTCAGTTGCAACACTCACTAACGAGTTCCAAACTGCCTCTGGAAGCAATTTCAGCACAATAACTATTCGTCGGGAGCTTTATGAAATGTATTTCCATGGCCGAGCTGCCGCACACAAGCCCAAGATCACCGTGTGCAATGCCAAGCGTCGGCTGGAGTGGTGTAAAGCTTGTCACCATTTGGATTCTGGAGCAGTGGAAACGCATTCACCATCTGCCGATCCGATGGATGAATCGGAGTTTGGCGGATTGCCAGGTAAACAATACCTTCCCGAATGCATTGTGCCCGCTGTAAAGTTTGGTGGATGAGGAATAATGGTACGGGGCTGTTTTTCATGGTTCGGGCTAGTTCCCTTAGTTCCAGTGAAATCTTAACGCTACAGTATACAATGACATTCTAGACAATTCTGTGCTTCCAACTTTGCGGCAACTGTTTGGTGAAGGCCCTTTCCTGTTTCAGCATGACAATGCCCCTGTGCACAAAACGAGGTTCATACAGAAATGGTTTGTCGAGATCGGTGTGGAAGAACTTGACTGGCCTGCACAGAGCCCTGACCTCAACCCCACCAAACACCTTTGGGATGAATTGGAACGCCGACTGCGAGCCAGGCCTAATCGCCCAACATCAGTGCACGACCTCACTAATGCTCTTGTGGCTGAATGGAAGCAAGTCCCCGCAGCAATGTTCCAACATCTAGTGGAAAGCGATCCCAGAAGAGTGGAGGCTGTTACAGCAGCAAAGGGGGGACCAACTCCATATTAATGTCTGTGATTTTGGAAAGAGATGTTCGACAAGCAGGGGTCCACATACCTATTGGTCGTGTAGTGTATCTCCCTGGCAAATTATTTAAAACTAATCTTAACCCTTTCATAACTCATCTATCTTCATAAACCTCTGTATGACATACGTATGAGATATTGTGTCCAGTAAATTACTTTAATGAGCTGTGAAAAGTTACAATAACATTGGAGATGCAGCACACATTCCTCCAGTGGTGAAAGTGGAGCGTATGAGGCTGAGAGTGAGATCCCCCTCAGGGCAAAAACGCAGTAGCAAACACACATCCAAGCAGACAGGAGCGTCTATCTTCGTTGAGCAGAGTCTAGCAGTACCAGGGAGGCATTAGTCTGCTGTACAGCAGGAGTGGTATGGAGGGAGAAAGGCATGGAGGGAGGCATGGAGGGAAGGATGGAGGGAGGTATGGAGGGAAGGATGGACGGAGGTATAGATGGAAGGATGGAGGGAGGTATGGAGGGAGAGATGGAGGGAGGTATGGAGGGAGAGATGGAGGGAGGTATGGAGGGAGATATGGCGGTATGGAGGGAGGTATGGCGGTATGGAGGGAGGTATGGAGGAGGTATGGAGGGAGGCATGGAAGGAGGTATGGAGGGAGGTAGGTATGGAGGGAGGCATGGAAGGAGTTATGGAGGGAGGTATGGAGGGAGGCATGGAGGGAGGTATGGAAGGAGGTATGGAGGGAGGTATGGCGGTAAGGAGGGAGGTTTGGAGGGAGGCATGGAGGGAGGTATGGAGGGAGGTATGGAGGGAGGTATGGAGGGAGGCATGGAGGGAGGCATGGAGGAAGGTATGGAGGAAGGCATGGAGGGAGGGAGCGAGGTATGAAGGGAGGTATGGAGGGAGGTATGGAGGGAAGGATGGACGGAGGTATAGATGGAAGGATGGAGGGAGGTATGGAGGGAGAGATGGAGGGAGGTATGGAGGGAGAGATGGAGGGAGGTATGGAGGGAGATATGGCGGTATGGAGGGAGGTATGGCGGTATGGAGGGAGGTATGGAGGAGGTATGGAGGGAGGTATGGAGGGAGGCATGGAAGGAGGTATGGAGGGAGGTAGGTATGGAGGGAGGCATGGAGGGAGGTATGGAAGGAGGTATGGAGGGAGGTATGGCGGTAAGGAGGGAGGTTTGGAGGGAGGCATGGAGGGAGGTATGGAGGGAGGTATGGAGGGAGGTATGGAGGGAGGCATGGAGGGAGGCATGGAGGAAGGTATGGAGGAAGGCATGGAGGGAGGGAGCGAGGTATGAAGGGAGGTATGGAGGGAGGTATGGAGGGAAGGATGGAGGGAAGGATGGAGGGAGGTATGGAGGGAGGTATGGAGGGAAGGATGGAGGGAGGTATGGAGGGAGGTATGGAGGGAAGGATGGAGGGAGGTATGGAGGAAAGTATGGAGGGAAGGATGGAGGGAGGCATGGAGGTAGGCATGGAGGGAGGGAGAGAGGCATGGAGGGAGGCATGGAGGGAGGTATGCAGGGAGGTATGGAGGGAGGTATGGAGGGAAGGATGGAGGGAGGTATGGATGAAAGTATGGAGGCAAGGATGGAGGGAGGCATGGAGGGAGGTATGGAGGGAGGTATGGAGGGAAGGATGGAGGGAGGTATGGAGGGAGGTATGGAGAGAGGTATGGAGGGAGGCATGGAGGGAGGCATGGAGGAAGGTATGGAGGAAGGCATGGAGGGAGGGAGCGAGGTATGAAGGGAGGTATGGAGGGAGGTATGGAGGGAAGGATGGAGGGAAGGATGGAGGGAGGTATGGAGGGAGGTATGGAGGGAAGGATGGAGGGAGGTATGGAGGAAAGTATGGAGGGAAGGATGGAGGGAGGCATGGAGGTAGGCATGGAGGGAGGGAGAGAGGCATGGAGGGAGGCATGGAGGGAGGTATGCAGGGAGGTATGGAGGGAGGTATGGAGGGAAGGATGGAGGGAGGTATGGATGAAAGTATGGAGGCAAGGATGGAGGGAGGCATGGAGGGAGGTATGGAGGGAGGTATGGAGGGAAGGATGGAGGGAGGTATGGAGGGAGGTATGGAGGGAAGGATGGAGGGAGGTATGGAGGGAGGAATGGAGGGAAGGATGGAGGGAGGTATGGAGGAAAGTATGGAGGGAAGGATGGAGGGAGGCATGGAGGTAGGCATGGAGGGAGGGAGAGAGGCATGGAGGGAGGCATGGAGGGAGGTATGCAGGGAGGTATGGAGGGAGGTATGGAGGGAAGGATGGAGGGAGGTATGGAGGAAAGTATGGAGGCAAGGATGGAGGGAGGCATGGAGGGAGGGAGGTATGGAGGGAGGTATAGAGGGAAGCATGGAGGGAGGGAGGTATGGAGGGAGGCATGGAGGGAGGGAGGTATGGAGGGAGGGAGGTAGGTATGGAGGTTGCATGGAGGGAGGTATGGAGGGAGGGAGGTAGGTATGGAGGTTGCATGGAGGGAGGGAGGTATGGAGGGAGGTATGGAGGGAGGCATGTGGGAAGGTAGGTATGGAGGGAGGTATGGAGCGAGGCATGGAGGGAGGGAGGCATGGGGAGGCATGGAGGGAGGTATGGAGGGAGGTATGGAGGGAGGGAGGTAGGAATGGAAGGAAGTATGGAGGGAGGGAGGAATGGAGGGAGGTATGGAGGGAGGGAGGCATGGAGGGAAGGGGGGAGGCATGGAGGGAGATATGGAGGGAGGCATGGAGGGAGGTATGGAGGGAGGTATGGAGCTACTGAAGGGAAGGAGGGAGGCGGTATTGACACTTTCTCACTGCCTTGATCACGCCAGCCGTCAGTAAAACCCTATTTCGTATTTCATTGTCTCTGTGAATGGGAGGGAATCCCATCGGCTTTGCACAGTGGAGAACAGAAAGGTTAAAGAGATACTTTGGTATTTTGGCAACGAGGCTCTTTATCTACTTCCCCAGAGTTAGATGATCTCGTGGACACCATGTTTATGTTTCTGGGTTCCGTTTGAAGAACATTGCTATCTGCCAGTCTGTGAGGCTAATCATTTCTAATAACAATAAGATAATGACATATAATCGGTAATAAGTGTGCACTTAAGATGGCACACAGACATTTACCTCAGAAGTTAAACTCAGGCGTCTAGTGGCTTCTGTGAGTTGCTACATGACGAGCCCTTCTCTGAGTGGCAGTGGTGACATTTACAGAGATCAGACACATGCTATCATTAATAAATAGCTGGGGTCTGCCCACAAAGCTGCTCCTTCCATCTCCCATTGCTCTTGTTCTTCAAAGTTATGTTTCGATCTGGTTGTTTGGAGATTATCATCAACATGGCAGGCCTCCCAGTTACTGAATTATTTGACAAATAGCATCCTGCCAAACGCAGCTGGCCGGCAGGTTCTTTAAACTGTTCTTTCCTCAGAGCTGCTATCGATATATGACATTTGAGCTGTTTTACTGCAGGTCAGCTCACTGAACACACCAGTGTGAGAAGCAAGTTGACCTTTCTATTCCTATTGACCTTCAGGTGACCTTTCATAGTGCCACCTATCCACCTAGGGTGTCACGCCCTGACCTTAGAGAGACGTTTTATTTCTCTATTTGGTTAGGTCAGGGTGTAATGTGGGGTGGGCATTCTATGTTTTGTTTTTCTATGATTTTGTATTTCTATGTTTTGGCCAGGTATGGTTCTCAATCAGGGACAGCTGTCGATCGTTGTCTCTGGGAACCATACTTAGGTAGCCCTTTTTCCCTCCTTTCTTTGTGGGAAGTTAACTTTATTTGTGGCACATTGCCCGTAAGTTTCACGGTTGTTTTGTATAGTTTATTGTTTTTGTCGGCGTCATTTCTAAATAAAAAGGAATATGTACGCTCACCACGCTACGCTTTGGTCTACTTCATTCGACGGCCGTGACATAGTGCCACCTTTCTGCTCCAAATTAGACTCCCTCAGAGATGCAGTATCCTCACCGCACGCACTTTCACAATGCTGAAGAAGCTACCCGAATATACTGTAGATTCTCGCAATACTGAAGAAGGCACATGACTAAACACTCAGTTTATTAGGTACACCACTCCATTCACGAAAATAGTTTGCTCCTACAGACAGTGAGCCACGTAGCTGTGGCTTGCCATATAAATCTGGCAGACAGGCATCGAGGCATTCAGTTACTGTTCGATTGAATGTTGGAATGGGCAAAACGAGTAGCCTAATCGACTTTGAAGGTGGTATGATCGTCGGGTCAGGCGGTTCCAGTATCTCAATGGTACAGATTGGTGGAGGTGGTGTAGGTGGTGTAGGTGGTGTAATAGTGTGGGGAATGTTTTCCTTGCTAGGTCCCTTGATGACAATTGAGCAACGCTTCCATGCCCTGAAAAACGCAGGCTGTTCTGGAGGCAAAGGGGAGGTCTGACCCAGTATTTAATAAAGTGAATGTAGATTCTCACAAGACTCCTCAAAATAGAGTAGAGAGGTGTTCTTATAAAAGCCATCCTGTGTATCAAATCAAATCAAATGTATTTATATAGCCCTTCTTACATCAGCTGATATATCAAAGTGCTGTACAGAAACCCAGCCTTAAACCTCAAACAGCAAGCAATGCAGGTGTAGAAGCATGGTGGCTAGGAGGATAGGTGTAGGCTGCAAGTATTACCTAGTGTGATGCATGACTGATTACAGTTTTTCTCAATTGCTAAAACACTAAAACCCATTGGCTGAAAAAAGTTCTCAGTTGCCTGGACTCATTTAGCTAATTATGCAGTCTGTTGTCAATACCTTAAACCATTTCACATGGTAAAACACAATTTGCAGATCTCACTTAGACTTTTCAGAAAAACTCTAAACACATTCTCATTCTCAAAACTTATTCTGCACTCTAATGCACATGTCATCCATACTGGTAAACACAAGTGGCAACAATCAAATACAAATAGAGAACATATGTCATTGATTGAACACAACCACTCAAAATGGATTTAACCTGTTTCAAATGATACGACACAACCAATAAGCCAGGTCAGAGAGCAAACAGGTTGTTGAAGGTGGGAAGGAGAAAGTCTGAGAATGGATACTGGAGTACAGTGCATTGTAGGGTTGCACTGTACTATTGTAGGGTACAAGTACAGTGCATTGTAGGGTACAAGTACAGTGCATTGTAGGGTACAAGTACAGTGCATTGTAGGGTACAAGGAGGAGGAAGAACAGAAAACAAAAGAGCAAAGCAGAGTAGTAATTTCTGATACATTTTGAGCTACTATGATAGAACATGTTTTCCTTCATCAAAAGACAATGACGGAAAAATATGAATATTTCTTTAGATTTAAAAATGTACTTCTCCCTGAGAATTGTATGTTTTGAACAATGTGTTTTCTATTTTTCAGTGTATTGTTCACTGACTGCTTGAGATTGTATATCATTTTGATCACTTTGTTTATGATTTGAGAGCAGTGTTTTACACAGTTAAAACTGCAAGAGAAGTCAGAGGTTATGTAAATAGTGCTTGAAGATGAGGTTTTGTGTTGAATGTTTTCAGGAAATGGAGCAAGGTTTCAGAAATTGTGTTTTAGCAATTTAGAAAAACTGTAAGAGAGTCACTATGTGTTTGAGACATGAATGTAACTCATCTGTGCTCTGGCCTCATGGGTAAAGAGGTCCTTATCCCACTGAGTTTCTCCATTACTGTATAACCCCATGAGGTAGCAGGGAAGTGAATCACCACTATTTGTCAGGTCTCCCCTCCTCTATTTGTCAGGTCTCCCCTCCTCTGACAGCCTGGGAGACGAAGTCAAATCACCAGTCCGCCAAGAGGCTTAGACCATGAAACCCAAATGATTCACACAGGAGAGAGAGAGCGCGGAAGAGAGAGAGAGAGAGAGAGAGAGAGAGAGAGAGAGAGACAGTAGTATCTGAGGTATCTGAGGTGCTAAAAAAGTGTAATTTCCTCTTTAAGTGTGTTCCATGGCATTGCCATTGAAAGGGATCCTTCAAAGGGGTGTTTACTTACTAGAGATAGAGAGAGAGAGAGAGAGAGAGAGAGAGAGAGTCTGCTCCCAAGTGAACTGAGGAGAGGGGAAACTGATGTGTTAAAGCAGAGAACTGAAGAGAAGACCAGCGAAGGGAAGATAGAAGATCAATGTCTTCGTAATGATTTCATTTAGAGGAATCAACCATCTGCAGTACACGACTGTGCCTCGTTGGTCAGTATAGGGGGACAGATAAATGGGGGAGGAAAATAAGCTTTTACAGTACAAACTAAGACAAAGTAAGACTTGGATTGTCCTTGGAATGGCCAGCGTTAAAGGGTTCCTCTCCTGAAGCTTAGAAATTCTGTCTGGGTTAAATTGGATGCATCTACGACCGAGAAAACAACATCTGTCACAGGCAGCTTTCTGCAAATGTAATCTAATTTTGGCCCATTAGGCAGCTTTCTGCAAATGTAATCTAATTTGGGCCCATTAGTTCCCTCAAAGCAGAAGGATACACATGTCCACCTAAATGTCAGGCAGTGACTGAGGAGCCAGCAATTAGAGCAAGCCAAGCGCCCAGGGGCCTTACTTTATAATGAGGAGGAGGAGGAGGAGGAGGAGGAATGTCACCAGATTGACCTGAACTAATGATCTGGTAATGAATCCCCACATGACTTTATGAAGGAATACATTGATAATATAATAATATACAATAATATTAATAATAATAATAATAATACATAATATACACCGTACAGTATGGTTAGCTGGAAACAAAGGGTCAGGCGTGGGTCAGGCTAGGCAGGCAGGCAGGGAGGGGCATAGGACATAGGTTATGGTTAGCTGGAAACAAAGGGTCAGGCGTGGGTCAGGCTAGGCAGGCAGGCAGGCAGGGAGGGGCATAGGACATAGGTTATGGTTAGCTGGAAACAAAGGGTCAGGCGTGGGTCAGGCTAGGCAGGCAGGCAGGCAGGGAGGGGCACAGGACATAGGTTATGGTTAGCTGGAAACAAAGGGTCAGGCGTGGGTCAGGCTAGGCAGGCAGGCAGGGAGGGGCGCAGGACATAGGTTATGGATAGCTGGAAACAAAGGGGCAGGCGTGGGTCAGGCTAGGCAGGCAGGCAGGGAGGGGCACAGGACATAGGTTATGGTTAGCTGGAAACAAAGGGGCAGGTGTGGGTCAGGCTAGGCAGGCAGGCAGGGAGGGGCGCAGGACATAGGTTATGGCTAGCTGGAAACAAAGGGGCAGGGCATTGTGATAATGATTATGGTACTCCTGCCATGTGGCAAGGGAACAATGAATAAGGCCACACATAGATCTTAGGTACATACAACCAAAGCAGTTGCAATCCATTATATCTGAAAATATATTTTCTTTCAACGAGGCACAATGTAAAGTTATCCATCCGAAAGGGTTCTTTTCACGTTAACTCACTGGAAGGAAGGAATCCTGTAAGAACCATAACTGAATCTGAATCCATCTAATTTCAACAATTCTTTTGAATTTGAAATGTCTATTCACCAAGAATCAACATGAAAAATACACCCTCTTTCGTGTGCCAAAAATACCCTTATCTTAGGGAGTATCTTTGTCTCTCTTCTTTGAGAAGCTTCTGCTGATGTCCATGTCTGCCCTGATAAGAGCACAACTACACGCACCTCCAACAGCAGCCTGGACTGGACCCTGGGGCTGGGCTTGGACCTAGGGAACCCCTGACCAGGGTCTGGCCTGCACCCCATTACTGGTGTCTTGGGTTGTGATAAGAACACAGGCTCCTGAAGGCCCAGTCCAGACATACTGTCAGTCAGTCTGTCACTCTGCTCTTGTTTTGTTATGATCTTTTCTGCTGTTCTGATCTGTTATTTTCTGATATGTTCTGATGTCTTCTGATCTGTGCTGTTCTGTTCTGTTCTGATCTGTGCTGTTCGGATCTGTTATTTTCTGATATGTTCTGATGTCTTCTGATCTGATCTGTTCTGTTCGGCAGGATGCCTCTGTATCCTTTCTGCTGATGACTCATCTTCCATGTCTTCACTGTGGGGAGTCTTTTATAGTGTGAAAGGATGTTGTTAGTGGAAACACTACAGGTAACAGTGGGGGGTCGAAAAAAGGTTTGCTTACCTTGGCGAGATGTCACAGCCCTGCTGCATGAAGGCGCCCAGCGAGAACCACAAGCTGTTGAATATCCCAAACTCATTGGTGTGCCCCTCACTCTGGCTCTGGCCCTGTCCTTGGCCCTGGTTTTGGCCCGGTTGGGACTGGGACTGGCCCTGTCCTTGGCCCTGGTTTTGGCCCGGTTGGGACTGGGACTGTCCTGGCTCTCTCCTGGGACTGAACGACTGCTGTCTCTGCTGCTGCTCCTGGCCCTCCTCTCCCTCTGAGTCGTCCCCCTGCCACTCGTACGGGCTGAAGCGGCTGACCAGGAAGAGAACCACGCTCACACCGATGTAGGCAAACACGATGCACATCCAGATCTCGTAGGCCAGTGGGTCGAGGAAGGAGAAGACACCTGGTTTTGACTTGGTGGGCTTCTTGATCATGATGGAGATGCCCAGGGACATGAAGGGCTTGGAGAAGTCGATCACCTCCTCTCTCACCAGAGTGATGGTCAACGGGGCTACTGCTACATCTGCTTTCTAGGAGTCAAGGAGAGAATTACGTGTTCATCTATGTAGCTCTATGTATCATTCACCAACATTATCCCTACACTCAGAAATCCACGTCCGTATTCGTCCTTCAAACATTATCCCTACACTGAGAAATCCATGTCTGTATTCGTCCTTCAAACATTATCCCTACACTCAGAAATCCACGTCCGTATTCGTCCTTCAAACATTATCCCTACACTCAGAAATCCACGTCCGTATTCGTCCTTCAAACATTATCCCTACACTCAGAAATCCACGTCTGTATTTGTGCTTCAAACATTATCCCTACACTCAGAAATCCATGTCTGTATTCGTCCTTCCAGCCATAAAGACTTCAAGTGGATATGACAAAAGCATTTCCTTAAAGGGGCAATCAGCAATTGCAACAATAACAAAGCATTTTCCCAGCCCCTGCTTTGGTAAAAAGCTGAGGGATGTGGCTAAAGAAACCAGGGCTCCTGAGTGGCGTAGCGGTCTAAGGCACTGCATCTCAGTGCTCGAAGGCTGTATCACAACCAGCTGTGATTGGGAGTCCCATAGGAGTCCCATAGGTAGGCGCACAATTGGCCCAGGGTCGTCCAGGTTTGGCTGGTGTAGGCAGTCACTGTAAATAAGAAATTGTTCTTAACTGACTTGCCTAGTTAAATAAAGAAACAAATAAATGTAACCATTTTCAATTCATAGACAGAGCTATCGATTCAAGGACTTACCATCCACGACACCAAAGTATAGTTTTAACCATATCTTGAGGCTATATGGTGTCTGTTTACATTTACTTTGTTTATAATAAGAGAGTAAAACAAGCTTATATTTTGGGCTCTGATGGGGTACAAAAGTTGAACTAAGCTCATGAGGCATCAATAAGCAATTTTATTCAAGAATCAATGGGTCCGTAAGTGTAAAAAATAAATAAAAATGGATGTAACAACTGCAGATTGCCCCTTTAAGGTGATGTGAAGGAATGTAAATCACTCGGATTAGCATACGGCTCAGTAATAGTAAACTCTGTTCCCATAAGACAAGTTTCTAAAATCACTCTCCAGCTAACGTAAACACTGAGCTTTTTCAAGCTGAATAGTAATGAATCCCTTTCAAGAAATATTAGGCTTACAACACTGAGAGAAATAAAATAAAAACCCCTCCAAGCGAGACTTGATTTGGTTGAGTCCACCCAGCACCTCTGTCGTTGTAAGGACAGAACAAATATTCTACTGTACCCTCGACCAAACTAGGAGCGTATCTTTCATCTCAAGTTCCTGAGGGCAGAGAAATTGTGTTTTGACATGATTCACATGAACAATGGAAGATATGAGAAGTGACAGTTCTGTTAGGGACGTTTCAATAAAACAGCCTTCCTGGAATACAAATCCACATACTGTACTGTTCTCAATCTGTTGCCTGTTGCCCAATTCTTTGGTTACCAGACAACAGCGTTTGACTACTTGGCACACTATCACTTGGCAGCCTATCAAGACCCATCTGAATTGTGTTTTGACATTGAGGAAGCTGCTGGATATGTCAAGTGAGAGGTATAGACCTTTGTCCTAATATATCTCTTGTAAGGACACGCTGCGTCCTTTCTGAAGTAAAGCTGTGAAGTACTTCTCCAACACGATGTTATTGTTATCACAAAGAATGTATGTAAAAAAAAAACTAAAAAAAAACATAATATTGGAATGAAATAAGCATGCCCTGCAGTATGTCCTTTGGCTACAGTTGCAAATGTACAAATGTATGTACAAATGTACAAATGTATGTATAAATGTACAAATGTACAAATGTATGTACAAATGTACAAATGTACACATGTACAAATGTATGTACAAATGTACAAATGTACAAATGTATGTACAAATGTACAAATGTATGTACAAATGTATGTACAAATGTACAAATGTATGTACAAATGTATGTACAAATGTATGTACAAATGTATGTACAAATGTACAAATGTATGTACAAATGTATGTACAAATGTATGTACAAATGTACAAATGTATGTTTCAAATGTACAAATGTACAAATGTATGTACAAATGTACAAATGTATGTACAAATGTACAAATGTATGTACAAATGTACAAATGTACAAAGGTACAAATGTACAAATGTACAAATGTATGTACAAATGTACAAATGTACAAATGTATGTACAAATGTACAAATGTATGTACAAATGTATGTACAAATGTATGTACAAATGTATGTACAAATGTACAAATGTATGTACAAATGTATGTACAAATGTACAAATGTATGTACAAATGTATGTACAAATGTATGTACAAATGTACAAATGTATGTACAAATGTATGTACAAATGTACAAATGTATGTACAAATGTATGTACAAATGTATGTACAAATGTACAAATGTACAAATGTATGTAAAAATGTACAAATGTATGTACAAATGTACAAATGTATGTACAAATGTACAAATGTACGTACAAATGTATGTACAAATGTACAAATGTATGTACAAATGTATGTACAAATGTACAAATGTATGTACAAATGTACAAATGTATGTACAAATGTATGTACAAATGTACAAATGTATGTACAAATGTATGTACAAATGTACAAATGTATGTACAAATGTACAAATGTATGTACAAATGTACAAATGTACAAATGTATGTACAAATGTACAAATGTATGTACAAATGTATGTACAAATGTACAAATGTATGTACAAATGTATGTACAAATGTATGTACAAATGTACAAATGTATGTACAAATGTACAAATGTATGTACAAATGTATGTACAAATGTACAAATGTATGTACAAATGTACAAATGTATGTACAAATGTATGTACATATGTACAAATGTATGTACAAATGTACAAATGTATGTACAAATGTACAAATGTATGTACAAATGTACAAATGTATGTACAAATGTACAAATGTACAAATGTGTGTACAAATGTACAAATGTATGTACAAATGTACAAATGTATGTACAAATGTACAAATGTATGTACAAATGTATGTACAGATGTACAAATGTATGTACATATGTGCAAATGTACAAATCTACAAATGTACAAATGTATGTACAAATGTATGTACAAATGTACAAATGTATGTACAAATGTACAAATGTATGTACAAATGTACAAATGTATGTACAAATGTACAAATGTATGTACAAATGTACAAATGTACAAATTATTGTACAAATGTACAAATGTATGTACAAATGTACAAATGTATGTACAAATGTACAAATGTATGTACAAATGTATGTACAAATGTATGTACAAATGTACAAATGTATGTACAAATGTACAAATGTATGTACAAATGTACAAATGTACAAATGTATGTACAAATGTACAAATGTACAATGCAGATATGTATATGCTCCAAACTTGTAAAATAACACAACGGAAACATTATTTATACTAAAGGCCACATTGAATTTGTTTTCACGTATTTAGTATGTGACAAACAGCCACTAACAAAATCATTGCACACGTCTTTTGCATTTGTTATGTTTGGATTAAGGTTTAACGTCGTGTCTGTATGAATACTGAATCTTGAATACTGAATCTTGAATATTGAATCTTGAATATTGAATCTTGAATCTTGAATATTGACTGGGGGAAAAGGCTAGAGTGAAGGTTGAGATAAAAGATGGTGTGTACTTGGAAAACTACATGTTAGTCTAAAAGAAATGTGAAATAATGTCAAGATGCTTTTTATAGTGAAGATGAAGTTTATAAATTGCCTGGCTGGGCTGATGAGACAGTGGATAGCACAGTCTGATGGAACAGAGTAAATAGGCATTTTAACGTCATAGATTTAGCCGGAGGTAACTTGTGGAATAGACACCGGCTGGAATGCGCTTCTAAACAATCAGCATTCAGGATTAGACCCCCCCGTTGTATAAATGACAGATACTGTACCACATCTGCAACATTTTGGTTACTGCTACTACAGTATATAAACCGAAAGTGGTTGTATTCAAAATGTGTCCTTGCTATTGGACGAATTCCATGGACAGCTGTGTTGACTGAGACTGTACAATTAACACATTTCTCCTCTCTCAGAGCCTAGTGAGTTGCCCAGTGTGTTCATGAGATGGTTACTAACCCCATAAACGAGCTCGCCCACCATCCCGTTCCACATCTTGGACTCAGCGTCTCTGGCTCCGTACTTTCCATCCCCTACGATCTCCAGTTTATAAGTATAGCCCACATGCTTGGCGATCTCGGCGGCCAGCTCCACACAATAGCCCTCATACTTATCGTTCCCCACCAGCTGCTCATGATTTTTCTTCAGCATCACATATGGAGATTCCTAGGAAACATGAAGGACAACATTGATGTTTGTTTTTCATGGTTTCCTTCACTCTGCACGCATTCACCATTCATTTTTCACACATTTTTAAAAGGGACATTTATAAAGCTTTCCTTGTCCAGCTTTCTCTGGGACAATGTACTCTAGGGGTTCCCAGGGACTTTCCTTGATTTGAGGGGTAAAAAAAAGTACATACCATAGGTTATTATTTTTATTTTTTATAAGTCGCAATTGTTTATACTAATCTAAAACGACGCATAAATCTGTGATGCTTTGGGCTAGAAACAAGTGGTCAAATACCAGAGGGAAAAAGTCCCTCGGATGCATATGGGAATAACTTTGGTTTGTCTTTATGATATTCGGAAGCTGAGCTACGCATTTCTAAAGTTGAGGAGTCAAAGAAATCTGACTTTGCTTGGAAAGTATACTGATACTCCGTTGCTATCAATTGTTCTAATCACTTTCTGTAAAAGAGAGTAATATAATTAAATTGAGGGTTCATATAAATGACCGTAATAAAACATATTTGGTAGCGGAATAACATTTGGGAAGGCATTTGTGACATTTTTCAAACGTTATAAAGGGGGCCCTGGATAAAAAACTTGTCCATGGTACGGTATAATATATGAACTTGTTTACAACCATGGGGCTTCACATCAATTTCTGTCAATTGCTTTGTGTATACGAAGGGGCCTTCAAATGACATTATTCATGGCGAGGAAGTGGCTACCCCCGGGGATCTGGACACCATCTCACACCTTCTCCTCAGTGTCGGGTGACTCAGATCTGATGGGCAAGCAGCACTCCTGCTATTTCTGACTGGCCAGGCCAGGATGACTGTAAAGGGGCTGTGTGGAGCTCTGGGTCTACCCTCCAGGTAAAGCAGAACAGAGCTGCTGTGAAAGCAGCCCTCATGGCCTGGCCACAGGTGAACACAACATAGAGTACAATCGGGAAATAGTGGGGCTGAGATAGTTTCACAAGGACAGTATTTCAGAGTTCAGATTTAGCCAGAAGCATTTTGAGACACACAAGGGCTCTCTCTCCCTCTCCCTCCCCATCCCTTACTCTCCCTCTCTCTCTCCCCATCCCTTACTCTCTCCCTCTCCCGCTCTCTCTTGCGCTCTCCCCCTCTCTCTCTCTCTCCCCATCCCTTACTCTCTCCCTCCTCATCCCTTACTCTCCCCCTCTCTCTCCCCAACCCTTACTCTCCCTCCCCATCCCTTACTCTCTCTCTCTCTCTCTCTCTCTCTCTCTCTCTCGCTCTCTCTCTCTCCCCATCCATTACTCTCTCTCTCCCCATCCCTTACTTTCTCCCTCCCCGTCCATTACTCTCTCTCCCTCTCTTGCGCTCTCCCTCTCTCTCTCTCTCTTTTTCGCTCTCTCCCCTTCCCTCCCTCATGTAGATGACTTGACCCACTGGTAATGATAGCCCATTTTAGGGATTGCTTAGATGGATGAATGTGCTGTACGAAATATAAACCCTGCCGTTTGGATATGAAAAGTTAAAATAAATTCACTGTCCAATTTTTTCTGGGATAGTTGCCACTAATTTCTATCCCTGTGTGAATCCAACCTAAAAATCCCTATTTTCCAGTATAGCCATATCAAACACAGCCTCAAATAATTGTCCTTTTTTCGTCAGTGAAACCCATTATCAGCCTCCAAACATTGAGCCTATCAGTTAAGCTAGAAGAAGAAGTATTACTTAAATTATCACAGTGAATTATTGTAATGTTTGTTTATGTATCAATTAATCCCATAAGGCAACCGCCGATTTGACACGAAAATAAAATGTAATTCATTCATTCTAGTGAGACTCACAAGGATACTGGTCACTATGTAGGTCCTGTTTTGCAGTCCGAAGAACTCTTCAACTACCGGCGTGTATACCGCTGTGTTCACATAGTTCTCATTCTCGTTCCAGTAGCCCACCTACAGTCAGAAAGAGTACAGTCTATCAACACACACAGAGGAGGAAATCATACACTTCTATTTATAGTGTAAGACATATTAATATCACTGAAGCACAATTAGCCTACACACACATAGCGTGGGCATAAGAACACTGTCCATATCAGATTTAGCATATCGTTTATGAGGGCCCTGAATATTTATGAACAGCTTTGCCTGATGTTCTTTGTGGTGGGCTATCTCATCAATTGATGTGATTTAGGCGAGCGGACACCTGGGGCGATTGATTTGTGAGTTGTGCTTTGTGCCCACTCCCATACCCTATAATTACCCCTATACGTGTATCTTTTTTTATGACTAGTCTGTATACAGGTAGACCAGAAAAGCCACATCCCTGATTGGCAGATGAGTGGCAATCCTGATTACAACCACCTGCTACCCATCTGCTGTTCCCTACAAATGCTGTTTTGAATTACAGAAAGTTGTACCTAAACACTAAAGAAGGCTGTAAAGACGAAACTATCCCTGACGCAGTAAAAACAATTTTTAATGATGAAGTAAGCTTTATGCAATATATGTTTTTTAGTGCAAACCCATTACACCTCTTTGTTTGGGTATAAGAACATCCATTAACTCATATAGCTAATCCCCTAGCTAGTCCTTACGCTATACTCAGTGATAACCAACACCTCCTACCGTACGCCAGGGCCAGCTTATCTTATTCTCAGGTTGTAAGACTGTGTCGGTGATAACATTAAAGAGAGTCATCTTAATGTACAAATACCTTGCATGCCAAATGATACAAGGAATTTGCTCCAAATACAGTATGCAAGATCACTGAGTACTATAGCCAATGAGCTGCTGGTTCACTGAGTACTATAGCCAATGAGCTGCTGGTTCACTGAGTACTATAGCCAATAGCTGGTTGCATTCATGTAAACTCAGCAAAAAAAGAAACATCCTCTCACTGTCAACTGCGTTTATTTTCAGCAAACTTAACATGTGTAAATATTTGTATGAACATAAGATTCAACAACTGAGACATAAACTGAACAAGTTCCACAGACATGTGACTAACAGAAATGGAATAATGTGTCCCTGAACAAAGGGGGGAGGGGTCAAAATCAAAAGTAACAGTCAGTAACTGGTGTGGCCACCAGCTGCATTAAGTACTGCAGTGCATCTCCTCCTCATGGACTGCACCAGATTTCCCAGTTATTGCTGTGAGATGTTACCCCACTCTTCCACCAAGAAAACTGCAAGTTCCCGGACATTTCTGGGGGGAATGGCCCTAGCCCTCACCCTCCGATCCAACAGGTCCCAGACGTGCTCAATGGGATTGAGATCCGGGCTAGTCGCTGGCCATGGCAGAACACTGACATTCCTGTCTTGCAGAAAATCATGCACAGAACGTGCAGTATGGCTGGTGGTATTGTCATGCTGGAGGGTCATGTCAGGATGTGTCTACAGGAAGGGGACCACATGAGGGAGGATTATGTCTTCCCTGTAACGCAAAGCTTTGAGATTCCCTGCAATGACAGCAAGCTCAGTCCGATGATGCTGGGACACACCGCCCCAGACCATGATGGACCCTCCACCTCCACCCTCCATCGATCCCACTCCAGAGTACAGGCCTCGGTGTAACGCTCATTCCTTCGGTCCTGTCTGGTCCAGTAATGGTGGGTTTGTACCCATTGGCGACGTTGTTGCTGGTGGTGTCTGGTGAGGACCTGCCTTACAACAGGCCTACAAGCCCTCAGTCCAGCTTCTCTCAGCCTATTGCGGACAGTCTGAGCACTGATGGAGGGATTGTGTGTTCCTGGTGTAACTCGGGCAGTTGTTGTTGTCATCCTGTACCTGTCCCCCAGGTGTGATATTCGGATGTACCAATCCTGTGCAGGTGTTGTTACACGTGGTCTGCCACTGCGAGGACGATCAGCTGTCCGTCCTGTCTACTTGTAGCGCTGTCTTAGGCATCTCACAGTACAGACATTGCAATTTATTGCCCTGGCCACATCTGCAGTCCTCATGCCTTCTTGCAGCATGCCTAAGGCACGTTCACACAGATGAGCAGGGACGCTGGGCATCTTTCTTTTGGTGTTTTTCAGAGTCAGTAGAAAGGCCTCTTTAGTGTCCTAAGTTTTCATAACTGTGACCTTAATTGCCTACCGTCTGTAAGCTGTTAGTGTCTTAACGACCATTCCACAGGTGCATGTTCATTAACTGTTCATGGTTCATTGAACAAGCATTAGAAACAGTGTTAAACCCTTTACAATGAAAATCTGTGAAGTTATTTGGATTTTTACTAATTATCTTTGAAAGACAGAGTCCTGAAAAAGGGACGATTATTTTTTTGCTGAGCTCATTTACTCTGATATGCTGTGCATTTTCCCAAATGAAATATATATTGATATATTCGATATTCCTTTTCTGATTGACAAACAAATTCTTCGGATATGAATAAATAATATGAAAATCCTACAACTGCGCTATGAAAACAAATATGTCACATACTGGTATGATGTGAACATTGGACATTCATTTTTTTGCAAAGGCAATTTTGCTCCAGTGGTTAAATTTGGCTCCAGGGGTTAAATTTGGCTCCAGTGGTTAAATTTGGCTCCAGTGGTTCAATTTGGCTCTTGTGGTTCAATTTGGCTCCTGGGGTTCAATTTGGCTCCAGTGGTTCAATTTGGCTCCAGGGGTTCAATTTGGCTCCAGGGGTTCAATTTGGCTCCAGGGGTTCAAATTGGCTCCAGGGGTTCTTGTTGCTGGGCACAATGCTAGTGAATAATTAGTCAAGTTTTTTTTAACAAAGCGTCTTAAAAAAGGATTTGTAATTAAGATGAAAACAATGTGTCCAGACAATTACAGTTGAGATGATGAGTCCATTGAGGGTGATGTTCTCTGATGAATTACTCCTACTGGTAAGGTCAAGTGTCATACAGTATCCTACCTAACTATCTAACACAACATATTTCCCCTGAGGAGGACAAAAAGAGGTTGATTGATAATTCTAGAGGTTACGGACAAGTCCCAGTTCACCTTCAGCGGTCCACTCGGGCTCAGCTCCATGACGCTGACCGTGTAGTTGGTCCGATGGCCTTTCTCGTTAAACTGGACATGTCCAGTCAAGCCCTCAATTCGAACCTGTAGGACAAACCAGATATGGACCAGGATTGGTATGAAGAACTGCTAACTCTCTGAGATCTGTATCTGTGCAACCTGGAATCTGAAAAATGAATAACGCTCAACTGGTTGCTACAGTACGCAAAGAAATCAACACCTAATACAAGGGTAGGCAACTACATTCAGCTGCGGGAAGATTTTTGTCTGAGCGGATGGTTGGGAGATTTCTTTGATGACGTTATAACGTCTCCTTTTTATATTGGTGGGAATACTTGGGAACAGATTTCCTAAATTAAACTCAATTTTAGTGATTTCCTGGTGATTTATCAGTCCTTTTTTACCAAAAGCTAAAATCCTATAATTATTATTCTTTTTTTTACTAAAAACTTTGGTGAGCCCCAAAAATAATCACTTGATGGGCCAGTTTGGGCCTGTTGCCTACCACCGATATAATATATTTTTTACACAATACTGCATGATTATATTATAGCTAGGAGCAAAAACTGCAAAAATGTCATTTTCTTATCTCAAGAACACAATATTGCTATTTCAGGATTCCAATATTACCAGATGGTTGTTTTGACATGGCATGATATCTAACATAATATTTGAAATCCTACAATTCTACAGGTCACAAGATAACTATTTAAGGATTACTGTACATATAGCTCACAAGTTTGCATTTAACTGAGGGTTTAACACAATAGTACTTAATTAAGCTAGTATTGTTTTCTATTGTACAGTATTTCTCATAGTCAAACATGATTAATTGCCTGTGCAGCTAGCGTTGAGTTTGAAGCCTAGTCCTTCTATTCTCTGTGGCTGTGGAGTGAGTGGTGCTATCTGCCTACCTGCTGTAGGGCTCTCTGGATGTCGATACCCTGGCCCCAGGGAGCTGGTGGGTTGGCCAGACACTCGCCAGCGTTGCCTCGCCGGGAGATGTCAATACGTTGCTTCCGGAGGTTCTGAAAGGCGGTTGCCATGACGCTCACTCCGTCGTATGTGAGGGCTCCTGTGTACTAAGAGGGCAAATCCAAGGAGGCAACATTATTGGAATCTTGAGAACATGAATGGAAAGATCTCTGAGACAGTTTGATCATACCTTCAGTCTTCTCTTGGGTAGCTTAAGGTCTTTGCTGTCAAAGTCCACCCACTCCTCTATGACCTTGCTGACATTTTCGTCTGAGTAGTTCATTAGTTGGAACCCGGTGATGTTGGCACCACTCTTCTGGAACTCAGTGAAGTTCATGTCCAAAAATCCCTGAGAAAGAAGGAATCAAATTCTTACCATAGAACAGAAGCAAACTTAAGCTAAGTAAACAAAACAGAACCAAACATGGCTTAGCCGTAAGGATGGAGCAGATCATTGGAAGAAAGTGTTTTTTCAGAGTGCCGGTACTGAAAGCTTGGATTTCTTAGAGCTGCTATTCAGCTGTTCTACCCCACTTGAGAAGTCACCCACTGGGCAAAAACTTGTTGAATCAACGTTGTTTCTACGTCATTTCAACACCTAAAAGTCAATGTGCTGACGTTGAATCAACGTTGTTTCTACGTCATTTCAACATCTAAAAGTCACCGTGCTGACGTTGAATCAACGCGGAAAACTGATTGGATTTAAATGAAGTCATCAACGTCTGGGAATTCTGAATATTTTCAGCCACATTTTTACCTTTTACCTTTACCTATATCCACTGACATGGTGACTGTTTTCGTTGATTTCACATTGAATTCACGTTAGTTGACAACTCAACCAAATGTAAATCAAAACTAGATGTTGAACTGATGTCTGTGCCCAGTGGGCAGGTCAAATCAAATCAAATCAAATCAAATTTTATTTGTCACATACACATGGTTAGCAGATGTTAATGCGAGTGTAGCGAAATGCTTGTGCTTCAAGTTCCGACAATGCAGGTCCAGGCAGTCACTACAAATCTATGAAGCAGGAAATGAAAACCACTATTCTACAGTTTGACAAGCAGATGTCTTTTCAACTGCATCTGCCCTCTTTTACTATTTTGATTTACAAATATGACTACTTGTAGTCGTGCAAAGATAGAACCAAGTCAAACACAGGACAGCACTCCCACAGTCTCTGAGCATTCAAGGAAACACACATCAGACACAGCATGACGACTTAAAAATGGAACGTCGGTAACACTTCACCTTAAATGTACACTAATGAATATGTAACTAAATAGTAATACATGATATTTATAACATAGTAGTTACATGTAATTACTATGTAAATACTATGTAATTATACTGTAATAAGGGTTTAGCGGTATAGGTTGTTACACAAGTGGAACAAGGACATGTAATTACAAATCTGCTTGTCGGAGGTTATTCCGGATCTTCAAATTGAATTGTTCCTAGTGCTATCTTTGATTGACTTAGGGATACGGTGGACAACCAAGTGGGAGCGGCTCCCCTCACCTTGTTTGCATTTAATTACCTGTGTCTCCAGAGTAAGAACGTCTAACCACATTAAACTTACCCAGCTGGAGTCACGCTGCAGCTAGCCTCGGAAACAGGCTTCAGCAAACGCTCTTTGAATGCTTTATTTGAATGATAAAAAGTCATAGATCACATATTCCATTCTTACCCCCCCCCCCTCCTCCGAGGCTATAAATAATAAGAAGAGTGTTGGAAGTTTAGGGAGTCTTCACAGGCTGATAACTAAGATCACGTTTCGTTACATAGACCATACTTAATCAATAAACAGAGGAAGTATGAGTGTGTTTGTGTGTGTGTGTGTGTGCGAGCATGCGTGTGTGTGTGTGTGTGTGTGTGTGAGTGTGTACGTGTGTGTGTGTGTCTGTGTGTGTGCGAGCATGCGTGTGTGTGTGTGTGTGAGTGTGTACGTGTGTATGTGTGTGTGTGTGTGTACGTGTGTGTGTGTGTGTGCGAGCATGCGTGTGTGCGTGTGTGAGTGTGTACGTGTACGTACGTGTGTGTGTGTGTGTGTGTGTGTGTGTGTGTGTGTGTGTGCCCCATCTGGCAAATGGTTCAAATGGTAAGGAACCGCGGAGTGTTGCATCTTGCCACCTTTTAATCATTATTATATATGTTTCCTATGGCACAATCCAGTTAGGAATTTAACAATCCTGACGGTGAAGTCACCATTCCCCCCCCTCTATATTTCACAGTCCACTTTATGTGTTCTACCACAACAAATGTTTCTAGACCTCTTGAGTTGAGCCCTCTGGAGTGGATGTTTAGACCTGACATGCAACCCTTAAGCCAAACATACAGCATCCTCTCCTGGTGAAGTACTGTGTATAACACAAGACGACATACCACTAGAGCAAGCGGCTAGCTTGTTGCTTCATGGGCGACAGCTGACCTCAGATCTCAAATCAAATCAAATCATATTTCATTGGTCACATACATGTTGATTAGCAGATGTTATTGCGGGTGTAGTGAAATGCTTGTGCTTTTAGCTCTGACAGTGCAGTAATATCTGACAAGTAATAGTCAACAAATTACACAACATATACCCAATACACACAAATCTAAGTAGGAATGAATCAAGACTATATACATATGGATGAGCGATGTCAGAGCGGAACGGACTAAGATACAGTAGAATAGTATAGAATACAGTATATACATATGAGATGAGAAATGATAGATATGTAAGCATTATTAAGTGAATGAGATACTGTAGAATAGTATAGAATACAGAATATACATATGAGATGAGAAATGATAGATATGTAAACATTAAGTGGCTCAGATACAGTAGATTAGTATAGAATACAGTATATACATATGAGATGAGTAATGCAAGATATGTAAACATTATTAAGTGAATGAGATACCGTAGAATAGTATAGAATACAGTATATACATATGAGATGAGTAATGATAGATATGTAAGCATTATTAAGTGAATGAGATACAGTAGAATAGTATAGAATACAGTATATGAGATGAGAAATGATAGATATGTAAACATTAAGTGAATGAGATACAGTAGAATAGTATAGAATACAGTATATGAGATGAGTAATGATAGATATGTAAACATTATTAAGTGAATGAGATACCGTAGAATAGTATAGAATACAGTATATACATATGAGGTGAGTAATGATAGATATGTAAACATTAAGTGACTAAGATACAGTAGAATAGTATAGAATACAGTATATACAGTGCCTTGCGAAAGTATTCGGCCCCCTTGAACTTTGCGACCTTTTGCCCCATTTCAGGCTTCAAACATAAAGATATAAAACTGTATTTTTTTGTGAAGAATCAACAACAAGTGGGACACAATCATGAAGTGGAACGACATTTATTGGATATTTCTAACTTTTTTAACAAATCAAAAACTGAAAAATTGGGCGTGCAAAATTATTCAGCCCCTTTACTTTCAGTGCAGCAAACTCTCTCCAGAAGTTCAGTGAGGATCTCTGAATGATCCAATGTTGACCTAAATGACTATTGATGATAAATACAATCCATCTGTGTGTAATCAAGTCTCCGTATAAATGCACCTGCACTGTGATAGTCTCAGAGGTCCGTTAAAAGCGCAGAGAGCATCATGAAGAACAAGGAACACACCAGGCAGGTCCGAGATACTGTTGTGAAGAAGTTTAAAGCCAGATTTGGATACAAAAAGATTTCCCAAGCTTTAAACATCCCAAGGAGCACTGTGCAAGCGATAATATTGAAATGGAAGGAGTATCAGACCACTGCAAATCTACCAAGACCTGGCCGTCCCTCTAAACTTTCAGCTCATACAAGGAGAAGACTGATCAGAGATGCAGCCAAGAGGCCCATGATCACTCTGGATGAACTGCAGAGATCTACAGCTGAGGTGGGAGACTCTGTCCATAGGACAACAATCAGTCGTATATTGCACAAATCTGGCCTTTATGGAAGAGTGGCAAGCAGAAAGCCATTTCTTAAAGATATCCATAAAAAGTGTCGTTTAAAGTTTGCCACAAGCCACCTGGGAGACACACCAAACACGTGGAAGAAGGTGCTCTGGTCAGATGAAACCAAAATTGAACTTTTTGGCAACAATGCAAAACGTTATGTTTGGCGTAAAAGCAACACAGCTGAACACACCATCCCCACTGTCAAACATGGTGGTGGCAGCATCATGGTTTGGGCCTGCTTTTCTTCAGCAGGGACAGGGAAGATGGTTAAAATTGATGGGAAGATGGATGGAGCCAAATACAGGACCATTCTGGAAGAAAACCTGATGGAGTCTGCAAAAGACCTGAGACTGGGGCGGAGATTTGTCTTCCAACAAGACAGTGATCCAAAACATAAAGCAAAATCTACAATGGAATGGTTCAAAAATAAACATATCCAGGTGTTAGAATGGCCAAGTCAAAGTCCAGACCTGAATCCAATCGAGAATCTGTGGAAAGAACTGAAAACTGCTGTTCACAAATGCTCTCCACCCAACCTCACTGAGCTCGAGCTGTTTTGCAAGGAGTAATGGGAAAACATTTCAGTCTCTCGATGTGCAAAACTGATAGAGACATACCCCAAGCGACTTACAGCTGTAATCGCAGCAAAAGGTGGCGCTACAAAGTATTAACTTAAGGGGGCTGAATAATTTTGCACGCCCAATTTTTCAGTTTTTGATTTGTTAAAAAAGTTAGAAATATCCAATAAATGTCGTTCCACTTCATGATTGTGTCCCACTTGTTGTTGATTCTTCACAAAAAAATACAGTTTTATATCTTTATGTTTGAAGCCTGAAATGTGGCAAAAGGTCGCAAAGTTCAAGGGGGCCGAATACTTTCGCAAGGCACTGTATATATATGCGCAAGTATAGTGTAAGCATGTACAAGCACGCCCATGCACACACACACACACACACACACACACACACACACACACAAAGGAGCTCAGAGCCCTACAATTGCCTTAAAGGAGTAGAAATGATAATATACTTGCTCAGCGGGTAATCAGCAATCTGTCTACATTGTGTTCTGCACAGACAAGCAGAAGCTCTACTGGTCTGTCAGATACAGAGAAGATGAACAGGCACCAATACATGGAACAACGCCACCACAGATTAGTCGAAACAATCGGTTTCCATCAATTCTGCAGAATACGAAACAACAGTTGTGCTTACATGTTTTGTAATCGTTCAGTGGGGATGAAGGTACAGTGTTATTTTACTTCTCAATGGGGGCGTGAGTAGCGTCGTGATCAGAACAACAACAACAACAACAACAGCAACAAAAATTCTATCAATTTCACAGTAGAGTTTTCTTGACTGGGAGCTCCAGCAATATCTACAAAGAAGACATTTCAGATGGATTGAAAATAAAATTACAATGAAATGACATTGGAGCCTGCATGTTGCATCAAAGCTTCAATTGTTTCAGAGAGGGCTAGACTTACCAGGTTTGCCAATATGTAGTGGTAATTTTTTAGGTTCTTCTTCTGAGCAGCGATCTGGAAAGCATAACAAAATGGGGAAATTATGTCCATTTGGCAACACGTCAATGAAAGCATTTTGAAAGCTATTGCATTCCAGATGTGGATTGAGGTGTCCCATTAATCCTGAGTGGCGCAGCTGTTTAAGGGCACTGCATCTCAGTGCAAGAGGCGTCACTACAGTCCCTGGTTTGACTCCAGGCTGTATCACATCTGGCTGTGATTGGGAATCCCATAGGGTGGTGCACAATTGGCCCAGTGTCATCCGGGTTAGGTTTAAAAAATATATATATATATCTTTATTTAACTAGGCAAGTCAGTTAAGAACAAATTCTTATTTACAATGACAGCCAACTGGGGAACAGTGGGTTAACCGCCTTGTTAAGGAGGCAGAACGACAGAGTTTAACCTTGTCAGCTCAGGGATTTGACCTAGCAACCTTTCAGTTACAAGTCCAAAGCTCTAACCACTAGGCTACCTGCCACCCCTAGGATTTGGCTGGGGTAGGCCGTCATTGTAAATAAGAATTTGTTCTTAACTGACATGCCTAGTTAAAAAATGTATCGCAGTCCTCCCAAATAGAAGCTAATTGTTCCTGTCTTTGAGGAAATGAATTACTCATCTCCTGTCTCTGCCTGCATGTCTGAGTAAAATATCAGTGCTCAGCAGAAAGAGGGCAGCTGGAACAACTCACCGTGGAGGGCTGGGAAGGATTTGGCATCTGTCACTGTGGGAAGCCCAATTAGAGCGTTAATGACTACATGTTCACAATCTGTATCAAAATCACTAGTAAACCTGTGATGGATAGGCCCGGGATCGCCTCTGGGAGACAGAATGAAGCAGCCCGTCAGGGATAATTGAGCCTGACCATATTTCTAAATGCTTATCTATAAACTACATGTTTTTGAATATGCTAATTTCACTAGCTCTCTGCTATTCAGAAACCACGACATTTTTACATTTGAGTCATTTAGCAGAAGCTCTTATCTAAAGCGCCGTACGAGAGCAATTAGGGTTAAGTGCCTTGCTCAAGGGCACATCGACAGATTTTTCACCGAGTCGGCTTAAGGATTTGCACCAGTGACCTCTCGGTTACTGGCCCGACGGGACAAAAGAGAGATTTTACATATTCAAAATAGCTCAAAGGAACTGTTATCCCTCCCAAACAAGATAGACTACATTTATAAAAAAGGTCTGCTATGAATGTTTCTTAAGCTAGGTTTTTGAATAGTTTTAGTCCAGCTCTACTCACTGTGGTGATTCCTATTTATAGTACAATATATAAATGGTACCAGGGAACAATATTGTCCCTGGAGAACTGGCTGATGATATGATCTTCCAGCAACAGCATGGAATCCAAGTCATACACATCTATCTTTGTCTTCATTACAAACTTCCCTCCACTGTCCCCCTGAGACTGGCCCAGTATAGAACAGAGACACTATAACAGTACCAAGCAGTGTTCAAACTGAACCCCTGCAACTGAACCTTTGTCAATAGTTTTGAGTTGTAATACTCAGTAAGAGGAGGAAGGGTTATTTTGTTACTCTAGCTGCATGGTCTTCTTGTTGGTGTGAACCCATCCGATCCAATTACTGAACTAATCTGTCTAGTTTACAGACCATCTCTTCATGCATTAAGCTCTCAATAGTCACCTCCCCCTTGTTTCATTACTGGACTGTCTATCAATCTGATGTTATTTACCAGGTTGAGGATCAAGTTGAGTCTCTCCAGCTCACAGTCCAGGATGATGTTGTACTCCTTCTTCTTCTCTAGGTCCTGAACCACCTTCAGGAAGGCCACCTGATCCATACCACTGTCCAGGTTCACTGATGTCACCTGCCATGTCCTCTCTGCTGCTGTATCCAGAATCTTCTGCAGCACTGTCAGGCCTACAAGACAAACACCGAAGGTACACGCTAATTAGTCTGGGCATATTTGATGGTAAACCACACTTAGGTACTTTACTTAGGTGAAGTAAACCACACTTAGGTACTTTACTTAGGTGAAGTAAACCACACTTAGGTACTTTACTTAGGTGAAGTAAACCACACTTAGGTACTTTACTTAGGTAAAGTAACCACACATAGGTGACGGGGTGCAGGTAGCCTAGCACTTATTTGTATTATTTATTAAACCTGTATTTAACTAGGCAAGTCAGCTAAGAACAAATTCTTATTTATATTGAAGGCCTACCCCGGCCAAACCCTAATCTGGACGACGCTGGGCCAATTGTGAGCCGCCCTATGGGACTCCCAATCATGGCCGGTTGTGATACAGCCTGGAATCGAACCAGGGTCTGTAGTGATGCCTCTAGCATTGAGATGCAGTGCCGTAGACCGCTGCACCACTCGTGAAAGGCGAACTCGCAGTAGGAGGGTTGCCAGTTTGAATCCTGGGTCTGACAGGGAACAAAATCTTTCAGGAAGTGAGCGAACAATCAGAGGGTTGCTGGAATCAAATCCTAGATGCCATTGCCTGCTGTTGTTCCCCTTTAGCAAGTCACTTAACCTCCCACAACAATTGCTCCACGGGCGCCCAGTGTAACAGCCCCCTGATCCAGGCCTCTATATGTATATAACAGTCCCCCGATCCAACCCTTTCAGCCTCTATATGTATAGAACAGTCCCCTGATCCAACTATTTCAGCCTCTATATGTATGTAACAGTCCCCTTTTCAGCCTCTATATGTATGTAACTGTCCCCTGATCCAACCTTTTCAGCCTCTATATGTATATAACAGTCCCCTGATCCAACCTTTTCAGCCTCTATATGTATATAACAGTCCCCTGATCCAACCTTTTCAGCCTCTATATGTATATAACAGTCCCCTGATCCAGCCTCTATATGTATATAACAATTCCCTGATCCCACCTTTTCAGCCGCTATATGTATGTAACAGTCCCCCGATCCAACCCTTTTCAGCCTCTATATGTATATAACAGTCCCCTGATCCAACCTTTTCAGCCTCTATATGTATGTAACTGTCCCATGATCCAACCTTTTCAGCCTCTATATATATGTAACAGTCCCCTGATCCAACCTTTTCAGCCTCTATATGTATATAACAGTCCCCTGATCCAACCTTTTCAGCCTCTATATGTATATAACAGTCCCCTGATCCAACCTTTTCAGCCTCTATATGTATATAACAGTCCCCTGATCCAACCTTTTCAGCCTCTATATGTATTTAACAGTCCCCTGATCCAACTTTTTCAGCCTGTATATGTATATAACAGTCCCCTGATCCAACCTCTCCAGCCTGTATATGTATGTAACAGTCCCCTGCTTCGATGTCTTCAGCCTCTATATGTATATAACTGTCCCCTGATCCAACCTTTTCAGCCTGTATATGTATATAACAGTCCCCCGATCCAACCTTTTCAGCCTCTATATGTATGTAACAGTCCCCTGATCCAACCTTTTCAGCCTCTATATGTATGTAACAGTCCCCTGATCCACCCTTTTCAGCCTCTATATGTATGTAACAGTCCCCCGATCCAACCTTTTCAGCCTCTATATGTATATAACAGTCCCCTGATCCAACCTTTTCAGCCTCTATATGTATATAACAGTCCCCTGATCCAGCCTCTATATGTATATAACAATTCCCTGATCCAACCTTTTCAGCCTCTATATGTATGTAACAGTCCCCCGATCCAACCCTTTTCAGCCTCTATATGTATATAACAGTCCCCTGATCCAACCTTTTCAGCCTCTATATGTATATAACAGTCCCCTGATCCAACCTTTTCAGCCTCTATATATATGTAACAGTCCCCTGATCCAACTTTTTCAGCCTCTATATGTATATAACAGTCCCCTGATCCAACCTTTTCAGCCTCTATATGTATGTAACAGTCCCCTGATCCAATCTTTTCAGCCTGTATATGTATATAACAGTCCCCTGATCCAACCTCTCCAGCCTGTATATGTATGTAACAGTCCCCTGCTTCGATGTCTTCAGCCTCTATATGTATATAACTGTCCCCTGATCCAACCTTTTCAGCCTCTATATGTATGTAACAGTCCCCTGATCCACCCTTTTCAGCCTCTATATGTATGTAACAGTCCCCCGATCCAACCTTTTCAGCCTCTATATGTATGTAACAGTCCCCTGATCCAACCTCTCCAGCCTGTATATGTACTGTATGTAACAGTCCCCTGCTCCAGCCTCTATATGTATGTAACAGTCCCCTGATCCAACCTCTCCAGCCTGTATATGTACTGTATGTAACAGTCCCCTGCTCCAGCCTCTATATGTATGTAACAGTCCCCTGATCCAACCTCTCCAGCCTGTATATGTACTGTATGTAACAGTCCCCTGCTCCAGCCTCTATATGTATGTAACAGTCCCCTGATCCAACCTCTCCAGCCTCTATATGTACTGTATGTAACAGTCCCCTTCTCCAGCCTCTATATGTATGTAACAGTCCCCTGATCCAACCTCTCCAGCCTGTATATGTACTGTATGTAACAGTCCCCTGCTCCAGCCTCTATATGTATGTAACAGTCCCATGATCCAACCTCTCCAGCCTCTATATGTACTGTATGTAACAGTCCCCTGCTCCAGCCTCTATATGTATGTAAAAGTCCCCTGATCCAACCTCTCCAGCCTGTATATGTACTGTATGAGTGTCTTTCAGAGGTTGGGATAAAGCAGTAGTCAGTAATTCAGTTGGACCTGGGGTAACAATTGACAAGTAAAGTGATCTTAATATAAACTTTTCTTTTGATCCTTTGTAGTCACTAAAATGTAATTTACATCTCTTTTCTTTACACATTCTTTCTTTACATTCTTTCTTTACATCTCTTTTCTTGGCTTCACCTGCTGTATGGGGCAAGCTCCAATGCCGCTGTGACTTACAGAAGAACTTGAGTTGACTGAACGTATCCAGTGAAGCCTCAGTGGATTTCCTCTACTCTCATCTTCCATTGAACACACGTGTACTCGTTTCTTTAAAAGTAGATTAGTAAATAAACTGGTATTATAAAGGTGTAATGCTTTTGTGATCAGGAGTGGTTTGTTTAGCACAGCACTGCTGCATATAGAGAACAGAGGATTTCAAGAGCTACACAGCAGACTGTGTACGAGGCAGAGTTGCTCCGGTTGTTTTCACGGCAGTCACCTGCAATCACTGTCACCGCACCTAAAACTGTGACAGCCAGGCTGAGGTGCTGCTGCCTGAATGCCTGTGTATTCTCCTCAGCCAAAGTAAATGGGCTGCTTCATATCTGCTTTCCCAAGGGCCCTGAGTTTGAAAACGACCAAATGTAGCATTTGGTTCCCCCCCCTTTCAATACTGGAAATGGAAATGCTGAGTATTTTTTGCACTGGGTGATGACAGTGAGAAAGATCTATGAAGTGGAGAGAACTTCTCCCCCCCCTCCTTCCTTCCTTCCTCGCCTCTCTTCTTCTCTCTTTGAGGAACATGACTAAGAACGTAGACAGATGATGTGTGAATGCAGCTGAACCACCTGAATTAATGCCATTCCTTCCCCTTATCTATAACCCTGGCTCATCAGTATTCCCCCATATTCAGTGCCTTCAGAAAGTATGTATACCCCTTGATTTATTCCACATTTTGTAGTGTTACAGCCTGAATTTCAAAAATGGATTAAAAAGATGTTTGTCTCACTCATGTACACACAATACCCCATAATGACAAAGTGAAAACATGTTTTAAGAAATGTTTGCTAATTTATTGAAAATGAAATATAGAACCATCTAAGTTATACCCGCCCCTGAGTCAATACTTTGTAGAAGCACCTTTGGCGGTGATTACAGCTTTATGCCATCTTGGCATCATTTCTGTATCAGCTTTACGTAGTCTTGGGTATGTCTGTATCAGCTTTATGTCATCTTGGGTATGTCTGTTTCAGCTTTACAGTACGTCATCTTGGGTATGTCTGTATCAGCTTTATGTCATCTTGGGTATGTCTGTTTCAGCTTTATGTCGTCTTGGGTATGTCTGTTTCAGCTTTACAGTACGTCATCTTGGGTATGTCTGTTTCAGCTTTACGTCGTCTTGGGTATGTCTGTTTCAGCTTTACAGTACGTCATCTTGGGTATGTCTGTTTCAGCTTTACATCGTCTTGGGTATGTCTGTAAAAATAATCTAAAAACACATTTCAAACTTTGTCATTATGGGGTCATTATTGTGAGAAATTCTTTTAACAAAATGTGGAACAAGTCAAGGGGTATGAATACTTTCTGAACACAGTAATGTACAGTGTTTTGGGTAACGTGTTACAAAAGTAACGCGGTTTGTAATCAGATTACTAACTTTTTCCTGAATTGGGTAATATTACTACAGTTACTTTGTCAAACAACGCGTGCGTTACTTTCAGAATTTTCAGCGTGTTTCCATGAATCCCATCTCAACTTGTTTCCTCATTTAGTTCTGGAGCGAGCAGAGAAAGGCTGTTTGGAGAAATGTCGCGACAGCTGCAGTCCATAGAAATATATAGAGGGAGCACCTCTGATCTTTGCCATTGATCGCTTCTGTGATAGCAATGCCCATAGAGGGCTTCCCCGTCTTGTGGCAAGCATGCCCTCTATACAACTCTATGGGTCTGTGCACGTGCGGTCTATAACCAGAACCGTTGGCTCGAGAGAAAGATTTTGAATTGAAAAGATAAGAAATCTCTACAGATGTTTGTCTTACAGTATACTACCCAGCTAGCACAGTGGATCTGGGCCGATTACGGCTGAGAGTCGGGGCACTCGGCTAAAAGTCAGACTAGGGCCGACGTCATGTGGCCCGAGTCTGGGCCGCCTTCGGCCGTATTACTTATGGCTAGGATGCGGGGATTGAGCTCGGGCCGATTCCGGTGTGAGTTATCTGGCCCAAATCTATTACTTGGGGCTCGGGCCGATTGGGGCTACTCTCTGGCAGATGATTACACGGGCTGCTTCATTAAATTAACATTTTATTATTTATTTATTTTTCCATATTTTCTCATTGTTTCTGTGATCAAAAAATTAAATTAACATTTAAATATAATGATTTAAGAGTCCTGTTTAAGAAGCATTTTGATACTTTGTGCGATGCAATTGATAAGCATGATAAACTTTGTGGATGGATCCTCCCGAGCGTCGCAGCGGTCTAAGACACTGCATTGCAGCGCAAACTGTGTTGCTACAGATGCAGGTTTGAGACCCATGGGGCGAAGCACAATTGGCCCAGCGGCGTCCGAGGTAGGGGAGGGTTTGCCTGGCCGGGACGTCCTTGTCCCATCACGCTGTAGCGACTCCTGCCGCATGCACGCTAACACGGTCACCAGGTGTACAGTGTTTCCTCCGACACAGTGTTTTTTTGTGGATGGGTATCATTTGTAGGTATAAAATGTATAATAGTAATATTTATAATTACTAAATAGGGTAATTTTGTATTCATTTATTTAAATTTGCATCGGGACACTTCTGGAGGGATTCTGGTAGATGCAGGCAAAGTCGTCTGAATTCCAGTAGACAGAAAACAGCCCAATGTACTTGGGCCCATTCTGGGCAGTCATTCATTTTGAACCCGGGCCGAGTCCAACACCCGATTCCAAGCTGATTCAATCAGTTCCGGCAGCCCCGGAAGAGGGCCGCTTCTGGGCCGATTCCTCATCGCTAGCTGGGTATATATGGCTAATTAAGCAGCCCATATATGGCAGAGCACTTGTAGACTAGCACAGGAAAGCAGCGCCACAGATGAAAGGAGAAACTAGTGATAAAACCTGAGTTAGTAAGTAGACTATCTTTGGAAGAGAGTGCACGGCTCGCCTCGCTTCCTCATACAGTCAAACAAACTGTGAGATTTATATTTTTTTCATGAAAGTAATATAACGAGTATTATAAACTGGATGGTTCGAGCCCTGAATGCTGATTGGCTGAAAGCTGTGGTATATCAGACCGTATACCACGGGTATGAAAAAAAAAAATACAATTTACTGTTCTAATTCCGTCTGTAACCAGTTTATAATAGCAGAAAGGCACCTCAGGAGTTTGTGGTATATGGCCAATAAACCACAGCTAAGGGCTGTATGCAGGCATTGCGTCGTGCCTAAGCACAGCCCTTAGCTGTGGTATATTGGCCATATACCACACCCACTTGTTTCCTTATTGCTTAAATATAAGGTGGTACTTTCCTCAAAAAGTAATATTGTAAAGGTACTTTTGTTAACCAATATGTAATATATTACTTTCCCAAGTACCTAATCCCAACACTGGTAATGTATTACAGCACCTTTAGTTTTTGTTTAGTTTATTAATTCGACCATTTAAAAAAAAAAACAAGGACACATAAAACTTAAAAAAGCCATACATGCACATGAGTTAAATCATGAAGGATAACACACAATACAATGGGAATTATTTCCATTGTTAACCTTTTACGACTAGGGGGCGATATTTACATTTTTGGATGAAAAATGTTCCCGTTTTAAACAAGATATTTTGTCACGAAAAGATGCTCGACTATGCATATAATTGACAGCTTTGGATAGAAAACACTGACGTTTCCAAAACTGCAAAGATATTGTCTGTGAGTGCGACAGAACTGATGTTACAGGCGAAACCCAGATAAAAATCCAATCAGGAAGTGACGCATTTTTTGAAACCGCCTCATGCCAATGATTCATATGGCTGTGAATGGGCTACGAATGAGCTTACGTTTTCTACGTATTCCCCAAGGTGTCTACAGCATTGTGACGTCTTTTTACACATTTCTGTTGAAGAATAGCCGTAAGGGGCCACATTTAGCAAGTAGTCACATGGTGTCTCCCGCAGAAAATCTTGCGTAAAATACTGAGGTAGCCATTTTTCCAATCGCTTCTTTTGAGAAACCAATTGCCTCGACGGATATATTATCAGGAATTATTTCCATTGTTAAATCATGGAAGATAACACACAATACAGTCTGGGACTTATTTCCATTGTTAAATCATGGAGGATAACACACAATACAGTCTGGGACTTATTTCCATTGTTAAATCATGGAAGATAACACACAATACAGTCTGGGACTTATTTCCATTGTTAAATCATGGAGGATAACACACAATACAGTCTGGGACTTATTTCCATTGTTAAATCATGGAGGATAACACACAATACAGTCTGGGACTTATTTCCATTGTTAAATCATGGAGGATAACACACAATAAAGTCTGGGACTTATTTCCATTGTTAAATCATGGAGGATAACACACAATACAGTCTGGGACTTATTTCCATTGTGGTCCTCTTGAGACAAGATGTCTAGTCCCGATCCGACACGGTTGAACACAGTATGACAGAGAGATAATAAAACATAAAAACAGAGAAGAAGAACATCTCTCTCATCATTTCAGTTACATCTTAGGGATCATTCATATGGGCACAGAAGACATCAAACAGTTTTCTACTTTATTTTTAAAGCTGCCCAGAGAGAACGTTGTTTTTATGGGCAGAGGCGCATTGCAGCACGATAGAAACACAGAAGGTTAGATGTAATTCATAACACAGAGTAGCAACATATTCATCCTTACTGTGATTGTACAGTACAGTAATATGTCTGCATTGATAAATGACAGTGATTCCTCTGAGCATTCTCTAACAATGATCCTAACTAAAGGCCTTAGAAGTGAGATGTCTCGAACAGTTGTCAGATGTTTAAAAAAACGTGTTTTTTAAACACACATGTATCCTCCATACAAGCGTGCATGCAGGGCTCAGTTCAACTTGAAACATACTGGGGAAAGATCTTAATTCATGATCAAATTGTAAATTGGATAGTTTTGACATGATAAAAGTGTTCAGCTAAGTGTGTACTATCTATGATCTAAATATATTGCCTCGACAAACTCCTACTGTAGACGCAGTGTGCAACACAGACATTTCTTCACAACAGACAACAACGCTTCAGACAGCAGCACTCTACAGTTGCGATAGTGTACATGCCGGTACTGTAGGTGTACTGTACTCTTAGGACATGTCTATAGAACAAGATGTCTATAGAACAAGATGTCTTTAGAACAAAATGTATATAGAACAAGATGTCTTTAGAACAAGATGTCTATAGAACAAGATGTCTATAGAACAAGATGTCTATAGAACAAGATGTCTTTAGAACAAGATGTCTTTAGAACAAGCACTTTTATTTGAAATAAATAAATGAAGACATCACAGTGCTATGATCTTCTATGTCGTAAGCACTTCACGTGTGTGTAAAATGTGCAGTAGTAGCAAAGATCAACAAAATACTGACTTTAAAGAGGCTCTCATTGTGCCTTTACCTCAGGGCCAGAGTGTGGCTATTTTCAAAGCACATTTCTGACCAACACAGAAAGCCTCCAACAAAGTGCCACTGCTGAGCAGCCACAACAAAACATCTAAAAACAAAAGTATTCAATGCAATTTAAATACACCACCCTGGTACCATCTGACCTGCAAACGATCCACCTGATAAATAAGGTCATATTTATCATATTGTAAAGTTATATTCTCAGCGCCATCCAAAAGCTCCTCGACCCGTTTCAGTTTGCCTATCAGCCCAGCACAGGAGTTGATGATGCCGTTCCTACTCTCCTCAACATGGTCTGTAGACATGTAGACGGTGCCAAATCCTATTTCAGGGTTCTGTTTGTTGACTTTTCTTCTGCCTCCAACATTACATTCTGGCACAGAGACTCATAAGGGACTTCTCCTTAGATGGTAGGCTGGTTTTGTGGCTGTTGGACTTCCTGAGCCAGCGGTCACAGTGGGTCAAAGTAGGTCCCCATGTGTCGGACATACGCAACACCAACACAGGTTCTCCTCAGGGATGTGTTTTGTCCCCACTCCTGTACATATGGTATACTAATAGTTTGTCACGTTCTGACCTTTATTTCCTTTGTTTTGTCGTTATTTAGTATGGTCAGGGCGTGAGTTGGGGTGGGCAGTCTGTTTGTTTTTCTATGTTTTGGGGATTTGTATGTTTCGGCCTAGTATGGTTCTCAATCAGAGGCAGGTGTAGTTGTCTCTGATTGAGAATCATACTTAGGTAGCCTGGGTTTTACTGTTTGTTTGTGGGTGATTGTTTATGTTGATTGCTTGTGTCAGCACAGTTCTCATTAGCTTCATGGTCGTTAGTTTGTTTATTGTTTTGTATAGGGTATCAGTGTTCAGTGTTTTCTTTATTAAATTTCATCATGAACACATACCACGCCGCATTTTGGTCCTCCGATCCTTCTCGCCTCTCCTCTTCAGATGAAGAGGAGGACGCCCGTGACATAGTTGTACTAGTTTCCATCCTGACAGACACCTCGTTAAGTTCGCTGATGACACTGTCTCGATCAGCCTTTTGCATGATGACGAAGAACACCATGGCCTGGTCCTAAATGACTTTGTAGAGTGGTGTGACGAATCACACTTCCTCAATACCAACAAGACCAAAGAGATGTGCATAGACTTCAGGAAGTGTGTGCATAGACTTCCTCTGCAACATCTATCAGAGGTCAGAATGTAGAAATTGTAGAGGAATGCAAATATCTGGGTGTCCTCTTGTGGACAATAAGCTTCAGTAGAGTAAATGTTCAGACCTGATCTACAGAAAGAGTCAACAAAGACTGTACTTTCCTCAAAAAGCTGGGATCTTTTAATGTTGACTGTCCTATCACAAAATTATTTTTGACCCAAGACATCCCCTGTACCCGGACTTTGGACTACTCCCCCCTGGGTGCAGGTATAGGGGACCCCTCAGCAAGAAAAACAGAACTAGACAATCATTTGTGCCAGGTGTGATATCCCTCTTAAATAGCTTGGGCTAATGTTCCTATCGACCCAGTAAGGACAGCAGGCTAATGTTTCTATAGACTCAGTAAGGCCAGCAGGCTAATGTTCCTATAGACTCAGTAAGGACAGCAGGCTAATGTTCCTATCGACCCAGTAAGGACAGCAGGCTAATGTTCCTATCGACCCAGTAAGGACAGCAGGCTAATGTTCCTATCGACCCAGTAAGGACAGCAGGCTAATGTTCCTATAGACTCAGTAAGGACAGCAGGCTAATGTTCCTATCGACCCAGTAAGGACAGCAGGCTAATGTTCCTATCGACCCAGTAAGGACAGCAGGCTAATGTTCCTATCGACCCAGTAAGGACAGCAGGCTAATGTTCCTATAGACTCAGTAAGGACAGCAGGCTAATGTTCCTATAGACCCAGTAAGGACAGCAGGCTAATGTTCCTATAGACCCAGTAAGGACAGCAGGCTAATGTTCCTATCGACCCAGTAAGGACAGCAGGCTAATGTTCCTATCGACCCAGTAAGGACAGCAGGCTAATGTTCCTATCGACCCAGTAAGGACAGCAGGCTAATGTTCCTATCGACCCAGTAAGGACAGCAGGCTAATGTTCCTATAGACTCAGTAAGGACAGCAAGCTAATGTTCCTATAGACCCAGTAAGGACAGCAGGCTAATGTTCCTATAGACTCAGTAAGACCAGCAGGCTAATGTTCCTATAGACCCAGTAAGGACAGCAGGCTAATGTTCCTATAGACCCAGTAAGGACAGCAGGCTAATGTTCCTATAGACCCAGTAAGGACGGCAGGCTAATGTTCCTATAGACCCAGTAAGGACAGCAGGCTAATGTTCCTATCGACCCAGTAAGGACAGCAGGCTAATGTTCCTATCAACCCAGTAAGGACAGCAGGCTAATGTTCCTATCGACCCAGTATGGACAGCAGGCTAATGTTTATATAGACTCAGTAAGACCAGCAGGCTAATGTTCCTATAGACTTAGTAAGGAAAGCAGGCTAATGTTCCTATAGACTCAGTAAGACCATCAGGCTAATGTTCCTATAGACTTAGTAAGGACAGCAGGCTAATGTTCCTATAGACTCAGTAAGACCATCAGGCTAGTCTATTTTTATTTGTATGTAACTGTTATGAAAGTTGTATTGTCAAAAAAGATGTATATTTATACACCACCTTAAACGTGTACATGACACTGCAACAACCCTTCCCCACGGGGACAATAAAGTCAGTAGAGTAAGTAGGATACTCAACATACGTTATAGAGTAGTGATGGTACCATACCACACCATACCTTAGTCACAGGAGGCTGCTGAGGGGAGGACGGCTCATAATAATGGCAGGAACGGAGCAAATGGAATGGCATTAAACACGCGGAGACCATGTGTTTGATGTTTATAGAGTAGTGATGGGAAGCTTGTCTCACATATTTCAAGGCACTTTGATCTGATAAAAAAATAAAAAGTACCGATGCTTAGTATCAAAGTAACAATAACAGGTGATTGATGACGTTTTGCTTCTTCAGACATCACACTACCTTCTGACAGCTGTAGGAACTGCTGGACAAAGAGCGCCGACCTGCTGCTAAACAGGTGGAAAGTTGGCTCTGGGCGTAGAGCCAAAGTGAAATGAATTCAAACAACTCTAGTTGTTATAGGTAATGATCCAATTATGGATCCAAAGTTATTTGTTAATATGTCAAAGTGAGTTTAAAACGTTTAATTTAAGTTAAATTCAATTCAAAAGGTGACAGGCAGTTGATAAAAGCTTTGTTGGATCCCACTGTGTCTTTCAAAACATCAACCTGCGCTGGGCACCACTTCCAAACTTACTCTAGATAGTCTGTCAAAACATCGACCTGCGCTGGACACCACTTCCAAACTTACTCTAGATAGTCTGTCAAAACATCAACCTGCGCTGGGCACCACTTCCAAACGTACTCTAGATAGTCTGTCAAAACATCGACCTGCGCTGGACACCACTTCCAAACTTACTCTAGATAGTCTGTCAAAACATCAACCTGCGCTGGGCACCACTTCCAAACTTACTCTAGATAGTCTGTCAAAACATCAACCTGCGCTGGGCACCACTTCCAAACGTACTCTAGATAGTCTGTCAAAACATCAACCTGCGCTGGGCACCACTTCCAAACGTACTCTAGATAGTCTGTCAAAACATCGACCTGCGCTGGGCACCACTTCCAAACGTACTCTAGATAGTCTGTCAAAACATCAACCTGCGCTGGGCACCACTTCCAAACTTACTCTAGATAGTCTGTCAAAACATCAACCTGCGCTGGGCACCACTTCCAAACTTACTCTAGATAGTCTGTCAAAACATCAACCTGCGCTGGGCACCACTTCCAAACTTACTCTAGATAGTCTGTCAAAACATCGACCTGCGCTGGACACCACTTCCAAACTTACTCTAGATAGTCTGTCAAAACATCGACCTGCGCTGGGCACCACTTCCAAACGTACTCTAGATAGTCTGTCAAAACATCAACCTGCGCTGGGCACCACTTCCAAACTTACTCTAGATAGTCTGTCAAAACATCAACCTGCGCTGGGCACCACTTCCAAACTTACTCTAGATAGTCTGTCAAAACATCAACCTGCGCTGGGCACCACTTCCAAACGTACTCTAGATAGTCTGTCAAAACATCAACCTGCGCTGGGCACCACTTCCAAACTTACTCTAGATAGTCTGTCAAAACATCGACCTGCGCTGGACACCACTTCCAAACTTACTCTAGATAGTCTGTCAAAACATCGACCTGCGCTGGACACCACTTCCAAACTTACTCTAGATAGTCTTTCAAAACATCGACCTGCGCTGGGCACCACTTCCAAACTTACTCTAGATAGTCTGTCAGAACATCGACCTGCGCTGGGCACCACTTCCAAACTTACTCTAGATAGTCTGTCAAAACATCGACCTGCGCTGGGCACCACTTCCAAACTTACTCTAGATAGTCTGTCAAAACATCAACCTGCGCTGGGCACCACTTCCAAACTTACTCTAGATAGTCTGTCAAAACATCGACCTGCGCTGGGCACCACTTCCAAACTTACTCTAGATAGTCTTTCAAAACATCGACCTGCGCTGGGCACCACTTCCAAACTTACTCTAGATAGTCTTTCAAAACATCAACCTGCGCTGGGCACCACTTCCAAACGTACTCTAGATATTCAGATATTCTTCACTTACTGTCACTTGACAGGTGGCTAAGCCTGTTAAGCACTGGTGAGTGAGATTCTCCTCCTGTGGAGTACCATCCGCTGTGGTTCCTGAACGGTAGCCCAGGAGACAGGGTTGAGGATTAGGAATCCTCCAGACACCATAGGCGCAGGATGAAATCCTGGCTAAAAATTGGGAAAATGATTTTATTTGAAACCACACTAGCTGGACATTGTTGTTCGAATAATTTGTTTTATTTAGTCAAACCTATGGTAATCTTTTGTCTTCAGCATCCTACATAATACCACGGATGTACAGTTTTAGAAAATAGTGAACTGGGGAAGGAAAAAAAGGTCAGCAGAATGTGAACCCCACATTCAAACAACATTTTGTTTATTAAAGCTCACACCTATCCATTGTGCTAGGTGATTGGCAAAAAATGTAGGTGGCTAGGTGGTGATGTAGGTGGCTAGGTGATTGGCAAGTGATGTAGGTGGCCTGGTGGTGATGTAGGTGGCTAGGTGGTGATGTAGGTGGCTAGGTGGTGATGTAGGTGTCCTGGTGGTGATGTAGGTGGCTAGGTGGTGATGTAGGTGTCCTGGTGGTGATGTAGGTGGCTAGGTGGTGATGTAAGTGTCCTGGTGGTGATGTAGGTGGCTAGGTGGTGATGTAGGTGGCTAGGTGGTGATGTAGGTGGCTAGGTGGTGATGTAGGTGGCTAGGTGGTAATGTAGGTGGCTAGGTGGTGATGTAGGTGGCTAGGTGGTGATGTAGGTGGCTAGGTGGTGATGTAGGTGTCCTGGTGGTGATGTAGGTGGCTAGGTGGTGATGTAAGTGTCCTGGTGGTGATGTAGGTGGCTAGGTGGTGATGTAGGTGGCTAGGTGGTGATGTAGGTGGCTAGGTGGTAATGTAGGTGGCTAGGTGTTGATGTAGGTGGCTAGGTGGTGATGTAGGTGGCTAGGTGGTGATGTAGGTGGTACTTCAGAGTAGTTGCCTTTAAAAAAATTTTTTTTTTACAACAACACCATAACGAAGTTGGAGTTATCATGATGTATGTTCATGAAGTCTACTATTGCAATAAAATGTTTGTCATTTGAGACTCCTTGGTGATAACCAAGTGAGAGATAATTGTTTTAGTTCCGATGTGCATTAGATATATTGTTGTTGATTTGTCTGGTTTCTGTTGTTTATAGTAGTATATGTCATCTGAATCAACCAGTTGGTGAACTCAGTACCAAAGCCCTCCTTACAATTATCTCTTAAAGAACAAGAGCTTTGTTCTGAAGGAATTGGATAAAATTACATTTCGGTCAACAGAGATGACAATTATAAATATAGACACTAATCTTCATGCCCTGAATTGGATTTGCATAAACATTAACAAAATGCATTTAATTTACAAAACAATACTAAAGTAAACCCAATTGGAGCCACAACAAGCTGCTTCCTCATCCCATTTGTTTGGATGATACTTCACTGGAGCCCACAGCTTTGAGTTCGTATGCAAATGACACATCAATTACATTATGCATTACTGATGCACAAGGCTGACCATCTGACCTGACAAGGAGAGACTCCTAGTGGTGTGTGCTATGTATAATATTTCTGCATTTGCATTCATTAGCAGAGGGAACAAAATATGTTATGTTCTAAGAGAGACTGAATGGCTTACAAAGTCCTTGCAATTTTTACAGTAATATATAGAAACAGATAAAGTTACGTTTTTTCAAATTTTAGTGGCGACATGGATTACGCAACAGATGACAAAAGTAGTTTTGTAAGAAGTAACAGTGATCCTGCAAAGGGCATTTCATGTTAATTAAAACAGTGTGTCGGATCCAATTTTTAAACTGCCACTGCTTGCCTTGCAATACACTTCCTGCCATCTCTGTATAGGCACATAGAGCTTGTCTCAGCAGCTGTGGAATCGTCTCACACCAGAGAGCAAACCAGCTTTATCGCCCACTGAGCAGCATCCCAGCTAACAATATTAAGGAGAGACAACGTTTTTGTAATGTTACCGTAATTTTCCCCTAATGTTTGAGTGTCCAGTTTTCCATTAGTTGGGGGAACATTATATCTATGTTAACAAAAACCTTCTAAAAACTTTTTTAACATGTTTTGGTGTTAAAGTTAGAACATTCCCTTAAACTTCTTAGGACTGCAATCCCGTTAACTTCTTAAAGGTATAGGGGGCAGCATTTTCACTTTTGGATAAATAGCGTGCCCAATTTAAACTTCCTGCTACTCATGCCAGGAATATAAGATATGCATAATGTTAGTAGATTTGGATAGAAAACACTCTGAAGTTTCTAAAACTGTTTGAATCATGTCTGTGAGTATAACAGAACTTATGTAGCAGGCAAAACCCCGAGGACTAACCGTTCAGAAAATTTATTTTTTGGTCTCTGTCTGTTCACTGAGTTCTCATTGGCAAATTATATTTCTTGTTTTCAGTTCCTACCGCTTCCACTGGATGTCACCAGTCTTTGGAATTTGGTTGAGGTTATTCCTTTGTGCAATGAAGAAGTAGGCCATCTAGTAACTGGGTAACACTGTTGAGAGTGCACAAGACGTGAAAAGTAGCATGGTTTGTTGTCTTCCTGTATTGAACACAGATAGACCCGTCTACAATTTGATCGATTATTAACGTTTAAAAAAGTAGTTTGAAATATTTTGGCAAAGTTTATAGGCAACTTTTGAAATATTTTGTAGTAACGTTGCGTTTTTTGGAAGCTGTTTTTTTCTGGATCAAACGCGTCAAATAAATGGACATTTGGATATATATGGATGGAATTAATCGAACAAAAGGACCAATTGTGATGTTTATGGGACATATTGGAGTGCCAACAAAAGAAGCTCGTCAAAGGTAATGCATGTTTAATATTTTATTTCTGCATTTTGTGTAGCGCCTGCAGGGTTGAAAGATGCTACCCTCTTTGTTTACTATTGGGCTATCATCAGATAATAGTTTCTTATGCTTTCGCCAAAAAGCCTTTTTAAAATCTGACATGTTGGCTGGATTCACAACGAGTGTAGCTTTAATTGAGTATCTTACATGTGTAATTTAATTAAAGTTTGATTTTTATATAATTTTTTTTTTTTTGCCGCGCTGTATTTTCCATGTTTTTTGCCCAAGTGGGACGCAACCGTCCCCTATACCATAAGAAGTTAACGGACAACAGCCAGTGAAAGTGCAGAGCGCCAAATTCAAACAACAGAAATCTCATAATTAAAATTCCTCAAACATACATGTATTTTATACCGTTTTAAAGGTAATCTTGTTGTTAATCCCACCAAAGTGTCCGATTTCAAATAGGCTTTACAGCAAAAGCACCACAAACGATTATGTTAGGTCACTACCAAGCCACAGAAAAACCCAGCCATTTTTCCAGCCAAAGAGAGTCACAAAAAGCACAAATAGAGATAAAATCACTAACCTTTGATGATCTTCATCAGATGACACTCATAGGACTTCATGTTACACAATGCATATGTTTTGTTCGATAAAGTGCATATTTATATAAAAAAATCTCAGTATACATCACTAGTTCCAAAAACATCTGGTGATATCGCAGAGAGCCCCATCATTTTACAGAAATACTCATTATAAATGTCGATGAAAATACAATTGTTAGACATGGAAATATAGATACACTTACCTTAATGTCAAGCAGAACTTCTCTAGAATGTGGTTGCAATGTTTTCAGAATGTACAAAATGAATGTTCTAGAAACATCTCCTTAATGTCAAGCAGAACTTCTCTAGAATGTGGTTGCAATGTTTTCAGAATGTACAAAATGAATGTTCTAGAAGCATTTTCTTGGACATTGCAAGAACATTCGTGTCTAGTTTTCTGAGGGTTAGGAAAATATTCCATCAACGTCACATCAAACATACACAAAACATGGTTGCCATGTTCTCAGAATATAAGATATTAATGTTCTGGACACGTTTCATGGGAACGCAGCAAGAACATTTCTGTGTATCAGTTGTCAAGAGGTCGCCTGATGGTCCAAAATAAATGTTTTTCCTCCTAAAAAAAAAAAAAAATGAATTAAACATCACACCTTGCTGCTGTTGCCAAGCCCATCAAGACCCTGATTGGTGAACCACAAATCTATTCACAGCTCCTTTTGTATGTTGGTGAGGTTAGGGAAACTCTCACACACACTATGCTTTTTAACATGAAATGCTCTCATTATTTTGAGTTAATCAAGGAGAAAGAGAACAACATTTTTGCCAAATGCAAACTCTACAAAGGCAGCATTGTTCTCTTTGCCAGAAACATCACATCAAACCCCAAAAATCATCTGGAGGTTGAGCACAACGTTGGAAACCAAAGTCCCAGAAATGCATGAAAGAGGAGAAATCTACACACAATATGATAATAAGTATTCTAACAACATTCAAAACGGTAATATTAACATATAGTGAGAGTAGGGTGACTCCCCGAGCAGGTCTTGAACCCAGGCCACCAGCATCCATGACTAACACCCTAACCACTAACCACTGTCCCAATAAGGGATAGCTCCAGGCCACCAGCATCCATGACTAACACCCTAACCACTGTCCCAATAAGGGATATCTCCAGGCCACCAGCATCCATGACTAACACCCTAACCACTGTCCCAATAAGGGATATCTTGAGGGCATGTGCTTATTGGGCCAGTATAGTGGGGTCCATAAGAAACCCTAACCCCTCCTCCCTAGGCATTAGATCTGAAACAGCCTGATAGGTCCAGAAGAAATTCAAAATCAAATCAAATCAAAGTTTATTTGTCACACGCGCCAAATACAACAGGAGTAGAACTTACAGTGAAATGCTTACTTATAGGCTCTAACCAATAGTGCAAAAAAGGTGTTAGGTGAACAATAGGTAAGTAAAGAAATAAAAACAACAGTAAAAAGACAGTGAAAAATAACAGTGGCTAGGCTATATACAGTAGAGAGGCTATATACAGTAGTGAGGCTATATACAGTAGTGAGGCTATATACAGTAGAGAGGCTATATAGAGTAGAGAGGCTATATACAGTAGTGAGGCAATAAAAGTAGGGAGGCTATACACAGTAGCGAGGCTATAAAAGTAGGGAGGCTATATACAGTAGCGAGGCTATATACAATAGTGAGGCAATAAAAGTAGCGAGGCTACATGCAGGCACCGGTTAGTCAGGCTGATTGAAGTAGTATGTACACGTAGATATGGTTAAAGTGACTATGCATATATGATGAACAGAGAGTAGCAGTAGTGTAAAAGAGGGGTTGGTGGGTGGTGGGACACAATGCAGATAGCAAGGTTAGCCAATGTGCGGGAACACTGGTTGGTCGGGCCAATTAGGTAGTGTGTACATGAATGTATAGTTAAAGTGACTATGTATATATGATAAACAGAGAGTAGCAGCAGCATAAAAGAGGGGTTGGGGGGCACACAATGCAAATAGTCCGGGTAGCCATTTGGTTACCTGTTCAGGAGTCTTATGGCTTGGGGGTAAAAACTGTTGAGAAGCCTTTTTGTCCTAGACTTGGCACTCCGGTACCGCTTGCCATGCGGTAGTAGAGAGAACAGTCTATGATTGGGGTGGCTGGGGTCTTTGAACATTTTTAGGGCCTTCCTCTGACACCGCCTGGTGTAGAGGTCCTGGATGGCAGGAAGCTTAACCCCAGTGATGTACCCCTCCTCCCTAAGCACTAGATCTGAAACAGCCTGATAGGTCCAGAAGAAACCCTAACCCCTCCTCCCTAGGCACTAGATATGAAACAACCTGATAGGTCCAGAAGAAACCCTAACCCCTCCTCCCTAGGCACTAGATATGAAACAACCTGATAGGTCCAGAATAAACCCTAACCCCTCCTCCCTAGGCACTAGATATGAAACAACCTGATAGGTCCAGAACCCCTCCTCCCTAGGCACTAGATATGAAACAGCCTGATAGGTCCAGAAGAAACCCTAACCCCTCCTCCCTAGGCACTAGATCTGAAACAACCTGATAGGTCCAGAAGAAACCCTAACCCCTCCTCCCTAGGCACTAGATATGAAACAACCTGATAGGTCCAGAAGAAACCCTAACCCCTCCTCCCTAGGCACTAGATATGAAACAACCTGATAGGTCCAGAAGAAACCCTAACCCCTCCTCCCTAGGCACTAGATATGAAACAACCTGATAGGTCCAGAAGAAACCCTAACCCCTCCTCCCTAGGCACTAGATCTGAAACAACCTGATAGGTCCAGAAGAAACCCTAACCCCTCCTCCCTAGGCACTAGATATGAAACAACCTGATAGGTCCAGAAGAAACCCTAACCCCTCCTCCCTAGGCACTAGATATGAAACAACCTGATAGGTCCAGAAGAAACCCTAACCCCTCCTCCCTAGGCACTAGATATGAAACAACCTGATAGGTCCAGAAGAAACCCTAACCCCTCCTCCCTAGGCACTAGATATGAAACAACCTGATAGGTCCAGAAGAAACCCTAACCCCTCCTCCCTAGGCACTAGATATGAAACAACCTGATAGGTCCAGAAGAAACCCTAACCCCTCCTCCCTAGGCACTAGATATGAAACAACCTGATAGGTCCAGAAGAAACCCTAACCCCTCCTCCCTAGGCACTAGATATGAAACAACCTGATAGGTCCAGAAGAAACCCTAACCCCTCCTCCCTAGGCACTAGATATGAAACAACCTGATAGGTCCAGAAGAAACCCTAACCCCTCCTCCCTAGGCACTAGATACGAAACAGCCTGATAGGTCCAGAAGAAACCCTAACCCCTCCTCCCTAGGCACTAGATATGAAACAACCTGATAGGTCCAGAAGAAACCCTAACCCCTCCTCCCTAGGCACTAGATCTGAAACAGCCTGATAGGTCCAGAAGAAACCCTAACCACTCCTCCCTAGGCACTAGATATGAAACAACCTGATAGGTCCAGAAGAAACCCTAACCCCTCCTCCCTAGGCACTAGATCTGAAACAACCTGATAGGTCCAGAAGAAACCCTAACCCCTCCTCCCTAGGCACTAGATATGAAACAACCTGATAGGTCCAGAAGAAACCCTAACCCCTCCTCCCTAGGCACTAGATCTGAAACAACCGGTAAGGTCCAGAAGAAACCCTAACCCCTCCTCCCTAGGCACTAGATATGAAACAACCTGATAGGTCCAGAATAAACCCTAACCCCTCCTCCCTAGGCACTAGATATGAAACAACCTGATAGGTCCAGAAGAAACCCTAACCCCTCCTCCCTAGGCACTAGATATGAAACAGCCTGATAGGTCCAGAAGAAACCCTAACCCCTCCTCCCTAGGCACTAGATCTGAAACAACCTGATAGGTCCAGAAGAAACCCTAACCCCTCCTCCCTAGGCACTAGATATGAAACAACCTGATAGGTCCAGAAGAAACCCTAACCCCTCCTCCCTAGGCACTAGATATGAAACAACCTGATAGGTCCAGAAGAAACCCTAACCCCTCCTCCCTAGGCACTAGATATGAAACAACCTGATAGGTCCAGAAGAAACCCTAACCCCTCCTCCCTAGGCACTAGATCTGAAACAACCTGATAGGTCCAGAAGAAACCCTAACCCCTCCTCCCTAGGCACTAGATATGAAACAACCTGATAGGTCCAGAAGAAACCCTAACCCCTCCTCCCTAGGCACTAGATATGAAACAACCTGATAGGTCCAGAAGAAACCCTAACCCCTCCCCCCTAGGCACTAGATATGAAACAACCTGATAGGTCCAGAAGAAACCCTAACCCCTCCTCCCTAGGCACTAGATATGAAACAACCTGATAGGTCCAGAAGAAACCCTAACCCCTCCTCCCTAGGCACTAGATATGAAACAACCTGATAGGTCCAGAAGAAACCCTAACCCCTCCTCCCTAGGCACTAGATATGAAACAACCTGATAGGTCCAGAAGAAACCCTAACCCCTCCTCCCTAGGCACTAGATATGAAACAACCTGATAGGTCCAGAAGAAACCCTAACCCCTCCTCCCTAGGCACTAGATACGAAACAGCCTGATAGGTCCAGAAGAAACCCTAACCCCTCCTCCCTAGGCACTAGATATGAAACAACCTGATAGGTCCAGAAGAAACCCTAACCCCTCCTCCCTAGGCACTAGATCTGAAACAACCTGATAGGTCCAGAAGAAACCCTAACCCCTCCTCCCTAGGCACTAGATATGAAACAACCTGATAGGTCCAGAAGAAACCCTAACCCCTCCTCCCTAGGCACTAGATCTGAAACAACCGGTAAGGTCCAGAAGAAACCCTAACCCCTCCTCCCTAGGCACTAGATATGAAACAACCTGATAGGTCCAGAAGAAACCCTAACCCCTCCTCCCTAAGCACTAGATCTGAAACAACCTGATAGGTCCAGAAGAAACCCTAACCCCTCCTCCCTAGGCACTAGATATGAAACAACCTGATAGGTCCAGAAGAAACCCTAACCCCTCCTCCCTAGGCACTAGATCTGAAACAACCTGATAGGTCCAGAATAAACCCTAACCCCTCCTCCCTAGGCACTAGATATGAAACAACCTGATAGGTCCAGAAGAAACCCTAACCCCTCCTCCCTAGGCACTAGATATGAAACAACCTGATAGGTCCAGAAGAAACCCTAACCCCTCCTCCCTAGGCACTAGATATGAAACAACCTGATAGGTCCAGAAGAAACCCTAACCCCTCCTCCCTAGGCACTAGATCTGAAACAACCTGATAGGTCCAGAAGAAACCCTAACCCCTCCTCCCTAGGCACTAGATATGAAACAACCTGATAGGTCCAGAAGAAACCCTAACCCCTCCTCCCTAGGCACTAGATATGAAACAACCTGATAGGTCCAGAAGAAACCCTAACCCCTCCTCCCTAGGCACTAGATATGAAACAACCTGATAGGTCCAGAAGAAACCCTAACCCCTCCTCCCTAGGCACTAGATATGAAACAACCTGATAGGTCCAGAAGAAACCCTAACCCCTCCTCCCTAGGCACTAGATATGAAACAACCTGATAGGTCCAGAAGAAACCCTAACCCCTCCTCCCTAGGCACTAGATCTGAAACAACCTGATAGGTCCAGAAGAAACCCTAACCCCTCCTCCCTAGGCACTAGATATGAAACAACCTGATAGGTCCAGAAGAAACCCTAACCCCTCCTCCCTAGGCACTAGATCTGAAACAGCCTGATAGGTCCAGAAGAAACCCTAACCCCTCCTCCCTAGGCACTAGATATGAAACAACCTGATAGGTCCAGAAGAAACCCTAACCCCTCCTCCCTAGGCACTAGATATGAAACAACCTGATAGGTCCAGAAGAAACCCTAACCCCTCCTCCCTAGGCACTAGATATGAAACAACCTGATAGGTCCAGAAGAAACCCTAACCCCTCCTCCCTAGGCACTAGATATGAAACAACCTGATAGGTCCAGAAGAAACCCTAACCCCTCCTCCCTAGGCACTAGATATGAAACAACCTGATAGGTCCAGAAGAAACCCTAACCCCTCCTCCCTAGGCACTAGATATGAAACAACCTGATAGGTCCAGAATAAACCCTAACCCCTCCTCCCTAGGCACTAGATATGAAACAACCTGATAGGTCCAGAAGAAACCCTAACCCCTCCTCCCTAGGCACTAGATCTGAAACAACCTGATAGGTCCAGAAGAAACCCTAACCCCTCCTCCCTAGGCACTAGATATGAAACAACCTGATAGGTCCAGAAGAAACCCTAACCCCTCCTCCCTAGGCACTAGATATGAAACAACCTGATAGGTCCAGAAGAAACCCTAACCCCTCCTCCCTAGGCACTAGATATGAAACAACCTGATAGGTCCAGAAGAAACCCTAACCCCTCCTCCCTAGGCACTAGATATGAAACAACCTGATAGGTCCAGAAGAAACCCTAACCCCTCCTCCCTAGGCACTAGATATGAAACAACCTGATAGGTCCAGAAGAAACCCTAACCCCTCCTCCCTAAGCACTAGATCTGAAACAACCTGATAGGTCCAGAAGAAACCCTAACCCCTCCTCCCTAGGCACTAGATATGAAACAACCTGATAGGTCCAGAAGAAACCCTAACCCCTCCTCCCTAGGCACTAGATCTGAAACAACCTGATAGGTCCAGAAGAAACCCTAACCCCTCCTCCCTAGGCACTAGATATGAAACAACCTGATAGGTCCAGAAGAAACCCTAACCCCTCCTCCCTAGGCACTAGATCTGAAACAACCTGATAGGTCCAGAAGAAACCCTAACCCCTCCTCCCTAGGCACTAGATATGAAACAACCTGATAGGTCCAGAAGAAACCCTAACCCCTCCTCCCTAGGCACTAGATATGAAACAACCTGATAGGTCCAGAAGAAACCCTAACCCCTCCTCCCTAGGCACTAGATATGAAACAGCCTGATAGGTCCAGAAGAAACCCTAACCCCTCCTCCCTAGGCACTAGATATGAAACAACCTGATAGGTCCAGAAGAAACCCTAACCCCTCCTCCCTAGGCACTAGATATGAAACAACCTGATAGGTCCAGAAGAAACCCTAACCCCTCCTCCCTAGGCACTAGATCTGAAACAACCGGTAAGGTCCAGAAGAAACCCTAACCCCTCCTCCCTAGGCACTAGATATGAAACAACCTGATAGGTCCAGAAGAAACCCTAACCCCTCCTCCCTAAGCACTAGATCTGAAACAACCGGTAAGGTCCAGAAGAAACCCTAACCCCTCCTCCCTAGGCACTAGATATGAAACAACCTGATAGGTCCAGAAGAAACCCTAACCCCTCCTCCCTAGGCACTAGATCTGAAACAACCTGATAGGTCCAGAAGAAACCCTAACCCCTCCTCCCTAGGCACTAGATATGAAACAACCTGATAGGTCCAGAAGAAACCCTAACCCCTCCTCCCTAGGCACTAGATATGAAACAACCTGATAGGTCCAGAAGAAACCCTAACCCCTCCTCCCTAGGCACTAGATATGAAACAACCTGATAGGTCCAGAAGAAACCCTAACCCCTCCTCCCTAGGCACTAGATATGAAACAACCTGATAGGTCCAGAAGAAACCCTAACCCCTCCTCCCTAGGCACTAGATCTGAAACAACCTGATAGGTCCAGAAGAAACCCTAACCCCTCCTCCCTAGGCACTAGATATGAAACAACCTGATAGGTCCAGAAGAAACCCTAACCCCTCCTCCCTAGGCACTAGATATGAAACAACCTGATAGGTCCAGAAGAAACCCTAACCCCTCCTCCCTAGGCACTAGATATGAAACAACCTGATAGGTCCAGAAGAAACCCTAACCCCTCCTCCCTAGGCACTAGATATGAAACAACCTGATAGGTCCAGAAGAAACCCTAACCCCTCCTCCCTAGGCACTAGATATGAAACTACCTGATAGGTCCAGAAGAAACCCTAACCCCTCCTCCCTAGGCACTAGATATGAAACAACCTGATAGGTCCAGAAGAAACCCTAACCCCTCCTCCCTAGGCACTAGATATGAAACAACCTGATAGGTCCAGAAGAAACCCTAACCCCTCCTCCCTAGGCACTAGATATGAAACAACCTGATAGGTCCAGAAGAAACCTGATAGGTGTAAGCACCAGTGTAATTTCACTTTGAAGTAAATCTCAGCTGTTAAAAAATACACTCAAGGAACTATTATTGATCATAATAATTCAGGTGTATCATTTAAAAACAGGTTAATATACCCCACTAACATTCGACAACTATATTAAAGCTCTTAAATTGCTGAAATATGTCATTCAAATCAATGATAAAAGACTAGTCAGATTGACTGACATCTGACACAGACATGGTTGCGTAAGCAGATAGAAACCCTAACCCCAGAGTACGGTGAACCAAGAGGTTGTGAATTCAAATTCCAGGTGAGAACATCTTGAACAATAATTATAAAGTATAAATGAACATGCACAATGTAATCATGTATGTCAAAGTGTGTTAAATATTTAAGTTGAAAACACAATGTTAAAAACACTGTTGGTGTGAGTATCCCTATCCTTGCCAACAGACAAAGACCTATGAATGGATCAGCGGGTTCACCAATCAGGACCTTGATATGCTCGGCAACAGTAACAAGACATTATGTGTAATGAAATAGTAACCTAACTAACCCACCGAAAACCCGGACACATGCAACGTTCCAATGAAACATGTCTAGGTCATTAATATCTTAAGTTCTGAGAACATGGTAACCACGTTCTGGATAAGTTATATTTGACAAAAAAGAGAGCGGTCTATTGGAAATATTCCTTGCACATCATGGGAGCATTCCTATGAAAACATTAGCTAATGGCCTAATGAGACTCTTAAGGGAACGTTCTCCAAAGTTATGGGAATGCTTTGTTGTTAGCTGGGACTAACCTGCAGATAAACTAGAGAGAGAGAGAGAGACAAACGCTGTGCTCTATCTGTGTAGTGTTAGCGACGCATCACGCCACTGCAGCAGTGCAGATAAGCAAGTGAATCGTTGGGATTGGCAGGGAAAGCAGCCTGGGTAGCCCCCTTTTCTGCTGGTCTCACAGATCTGCCTATCACAGCTTCTCTCAAATGTCGCACAAACGCAAATGACATTCCCGCAGTCTCTAATTGTGTACAGTGTACATTTTTGAACACCTGTATGCAGTCGTTGTTCAAGTGGATCTTGGTCCTTATACGGACCCCGTCTAGGTTAAGATGATGAGCTTTTGTTGTGCAACGAAAGATCTGTCTTCTTTTTTTACTATAGCAAACATATGTGTGAGATGGCAAGGCAGGAAGACAAGGGTTAATCTAATCACCCCCCCCCCTCCCCCCCAGGACTGCACTGTGGGATGGATTGAGTAGGAAGAGGAAGTACCCACCACCCACTCCCCCCCATGGGACTGCACTGTGGGATGCAGTCAGTCAGAAGAGGAGCCAGGGAACTCAATTCCAGTTCTAGAGTCACGGGGAGAACAAAGGATAAAACACATCACATAGCTACATACATCAAAAAGTCAAAAGTACAAGTAAAACCTTTTACAGTCATCTTGTAGTCTGTGAGAGCAATCACACTGTACTACTTAGCACTTAAGGGGAACCATGTCTTGTCGTATAGTTACCAAACTATGCTCTGGAGTCTAGTCTTGAGGTGTCACAATCCTGAGCAGGGCTATGTGGCTTCTCTAGCCCAGGGCCCGGTTCCATAAAGCATTTTAAGTTAATTTCCCCCTTATCTTTTCACTTAAAGTTTACTTCACTTTAAGATAGTTGCACAAAACATTTTATGGTAAATTTCCCCCTTAAATTAAGTGAAAAGGTTAAGGGTTCCCTATGAAGTCCCTTAAGTGCTTCATTCAGTATGAATATCAATGTAAACCGCATTTGTGGAGGAGAATGTCGCTTTCTTCTGCCCTGGTTCCCAAAGAAAAACATCAACCAGCAAGCTTGCTAGGTATCTAAACATTGGAAGGTGCACAATCCATAGCTACTGTACAAAGCTAGCTGGCTAGCTAGCTACCTACGCTGAAAGTTAGCTTGACGAGCTAGAATGTAATAGAAAAAAAGTTGAGAGAAAAGTAACTAAAATAAATGTTTTATTATCTTCTTAATCAATTTGTTTCTCCTGTCTTGAATGTAGAAGTTTTATTTGGCGATAAAATAAAAGAGATCTCTTTGATGAGACACTCATTCAGCGAATCAGGTCGTCTCCGTGGTAACTCTTTCTGCATTAGATGCCTTCAAACTACCATAAAACCCTTAAATTATGCCCTTACCTAAGGAAATGTTTGACTGGCTCTATGCAACGCCCTTAAACAATTTTAATAGGTTAAGGAAATTATACCTTAAGGGAAACACCCTGAGGTCTGGCTTCAGCGTTAAGCAGAAAAGCAGCCAGTGATTAATCTCTGGTCATGTCCTGAGAAGTACATATGTAATGTAACCCCACGTACACGCACATAACACAGACACAGAGGCATTAAGATTGGAGTGAAGTTTCCTAAAAGGCTTAAATAACCACCGACTGTGTAATGCTATATCCAGGCAACAGGTGGGGCTCTCAGATCCGTCATGAAGAAGTCAGCAACCTTGAGTTCCTTGTCCAAGACTGAAGCGCTAAGACTAGCTAAATAAATCCATGGAGCATTTGTCCCGTTACCTTAAACATTTTACTCAGTGAAACTATCTATGGTGCAATGAAGATAAGCAAGCAAGTTACACATTATGTCATTATATTTGCTCGTCTTCGGTGCATGCCCTTCAGTCTGCAACCTCCGTCCTGGGCACATTCACTACCAGACTCTGCATCATTAAACAGTTATACAGTTATATATTACATATCCTTCTAGCTGCATCTGTTTCTGATGGTACTGAAGATGAGTGAAGGTCACAGTCGAGTGGCTGCAAATTGAAGAGGTACACGCACCAGGGGCTCATTTCCCATAGGAGACCATTGCAGTCATATATGCCCATCCAAGCACAAAATGTGCATTGAGGACATACAGTTCACAGAATTCAGCTTACACATCTAGAGGAGCTTCTGGCAGAATAACAAGCAATATATTTAACAGCTAAGAATACCAAATAATACTGTAGATTTAACAGCTAAGCTAAGAATACCAAATAATACTGTAGATTTAACAGCTAAGCTAAGAATACCAAATAATACTGTAGATTTAACAGCTAAGCTAAGAATACCAAATAATACTGTAGATTTAACAGCTAAGCTAAGAATACCAAATAATACTGTAGATTTAACAGCTAAGCTAAGAATACCAAATAATACTGTAGATTTAACAGCTAAGCTAAGAATACCAAATAATACTGTAGATTTAACAGCTAAGCTAAGAATACCAAATAATACTGTAGATTTAACAGCTAAGCTAAGAATACCAAATAATACTGTAGATTTAACAGCTAAGAAAACCAAACTCAAAACACATCCACAGATGTTGTAGGACAATATATCATACCATAAACAGTACGGCAACATAGTTAGAGACAAAATAGTAAAGCAAACTTTAAAATGGACTAGTCTGACTATACACCATTTCAATTAATGTCACCCTGAACTGAGGATACATCTAACAAGTATCCACAACATATCCACAAAAGACTAAATAACAGCTAGGCTACTTGAAAAATGTCTACAATAACACTTGCAGAGATGCTTGAGCTTGACATCAGTCCAACTGTGCCCTACCAGTGTACTGTGAGAGTGTGACGTCAAGCCTACTGTATAGTTTAACCTGCTCAAGAGGTTCCACTTGTAAAAACACAAAAAAACGTGAGGTAATGATGACCAGTACCTGAATGAGAGCTATACATGTAGACAAACTTGGTCCATTTGTAGTGATGAATCAGGGCAATGAGGGGCTCCTGAAGCTCCGGTCTTAGCTGGATCACAAACTGGTTGTTGGTTTCAATTGGGAAACTGGGTGTCACAAAGCAGACGTGGAGAGCCCCGCAGAACGACATGAGCATGTTCATGGTCTTCCTGTCATACAATCCAATGATGGCATAGACTCCTTTGGAAAACTGTGAACAAACTGTGGAGAGGAAAAGTAAGAGGAAAGATGTTAGGTTTATGAGAGTTCCTGTTTACACCGGTATCAAACCTTGGGTTGCAAGGGCCTATTGCAACTTTCTGCCCTGTTTCTGTAAAGTACATCAGACCGGTCTGGAGAGGGCGGGAGAACATGAAAAGATGAGAGCTCCGAGGGGTCACAGTTCAACAACAGGGGGAAGACAATTGTTGATAATGTGCAGGGTGTAAACAAATTTAATTTTAAAACACATTTTTAAAATAAAACATGCAAACTGGATCAATAAATTAATAGATAAATAATTCAATAAGTACATAATTGGAAATCACACCAAGGGATGAAGAGGTTAAGTGGTACAAAGATAAGTGCTATGTTAAAGTGCTTGATATAATACAATAAAATATGAAAAAGACAAAACCAGATTGAGCAAATAAATACATTGTTTTTTATTGAACTTCCTCTTCCTGTCGGTGGCCCCTCCAGCTCTCTTAATTAGGCCCTCACTAACTCCCACTGTCGATGCATTATCATCCTCTTTACCATTCATTCCAAGTGGAGCCAAGGTCTTAAATTTGGCTATCCACTTGGATTAGGGTTAGGGTAGGGTAGGGTTAGGGTAAGGTTAGGTTAGGGTTAGGGTAGGGTAGGGTTAGGGTAAGGTTAGGGTAGGGTGAGGTTAGGGTTAGGGTAGGGTTAGGGTAAGGTTATGGTAGGGTTAGGGTAGGGTAGAGTAGGGTTAGGGTAAGGTTAGGGGAGGGGAGGGTGAGGTTAGGGTTAGGGTAGGGTTAGGGTAAGGTTAGGGTAGGGTTAGGGTAAGGTTATGGTAAGGTTAGGGTAAGGGTAGGGTTAGGGTAAGGTTAGGGTTAGGGTAAGGTTAGGGTAGGGTTAGGGTAAGGTTAGGGTAAGGTTAGGGTTAGGGTAAGGTTAGGGTTAGGGTGAGGTTAGGGTTAGGGTGAGGTTAGGGTAAGGTTAGGGTAAGGGTAGGGTTAGGGTAAGGTTAGGATAGGGTTAAGGTAAGGTTAGGGTTAGGGTAGGGTAAGGTTAGGGGAGGGTGAGGTTAGGGTAAGGTTAGGGTAAGGTTAGGGTAGGGTAAGGGTAGAGTTAGGGTAAGGGTAGGGTTAGGGTAGGGTTAGGGTAAGGTTAGGGTTAGGGTAAGGTTAGGGTAAGGTTAGGGTAGGGTTAGGGTAGGGTTAGGGTAGGGTTAGGGTAGGGTTAGGGTAGGGTTAGGGTAGGGTTTGAGTTAGGGTAGGGTTAGGGTAGCGTTAGGGTGGGAGTGGGTTAGGGTTAGGGTAGGGTTAGAGTTAGGGTAGGGTTAGTGTCACATCAGGGTTAGGGTAGGGTTAGAGTTAGGGTAGGGTAGAGGTAGGGTTAGAGTTAGGGTAGGGTTGGGGTAAGAGTTAGGGTAGGCTTAGGGTAGGGGTAGGGTTAGGATACATTTAGGGTAGGGTTAAGCTTAGGGTAGGGGTAGGGTAGGGTTGGTTTAGGGTAGGGTAGGATTTGTATAAGGTTAGGGTAGAGTTAGGGTAGGGTTAAGCTTAGGGTAGGGTTAGGGTAGGGTTCAGCTTAGGGTAGGGTTGGTTTAGGGTAGGGTAGGATTAGGGTAAGGTTAGGGTAGTGTTAGGGTAGGGTTAAGGTAGAGTTAGGTTAGGGTTAAGCTTAGGGTAGGGTAGGGTTAAGCTTAGGGAAGGGGTAGGGTAGGGTTGGTTTAGGGTAGGGTTAGGGTGTTGTTAGGGTAGGGTTAGGGTTAGGGTAGGGTTAGGCTAGTGGTAGGGTTAGGGTAAGGTTAGAGTTAGGGTTAGGGTTGGGGTAGGGTTAGGGTATAGTTAGGGTAGGGTAAGGTTAGTGTGTGGTTAGGGTAGGGTTGGGTTAGGTTGGGGCTGGGTTAGGGTAGGATTAGGGTAGTGTTAAGGTAGGGTTAGGGTAAGGTTAGGGGAGGGTGAGGTTAGGGTTAGGGTAGGGTTAGGGTAAGGTTAGGGTAAGGTTAGGGTAAGGGTAAGGTTAGGATAGGGTTAAGGTAAGGTTAGGGTTAGGGTAGGGTTAGGGTAAGGTTAGGGTAGGGTTAGGGTAAGGTTAGGGTAGGGTTAGGGTAAGGTTAGGGTAGGGTTAGGGTAGGGTTAGGGTAGGGTTAGGGTAGGGTTAGGGTTAGGGTAGGGTAGGATTAGAGTTAGGGTAGGGATAGGGTAAGGTTAGGGTAGAGTTAGGGTAGGGTTAGGGTTAGGGTAGGGTTAGGGTAGGGTAGCGTTAGGGTGGGAGTGGGTTAGGGTAGGGTTAGAGTTAGGGTAGGGTTAGTGTCACATCAGGGTTAGGGTTAGGGTAGGGTTAGGGTAGGGTAGAGGTAGGGTTAGAGTTAGGGTAGGTGTTACGAATAGAAGAACAACAGTAGAACAGCACCAGCACCTCTGGCACTAGCATCTACCTCAAGCTTGAACAGTTGTTCAAAATCCGGAGCAGCAAGTACAGGGGTACTACATAAGAGTGCTTTCGCAGATTCAAAAGCGCTCTTACAATCAGGGGACCACACAAATGGTCTTGCCGGACTGAGCAAATCAGTCAATGGAGCAACTACCGCAGAGAAATTTTTACAGAAGCTACGGTAGTAGCCAACCATCCCTAAAAAGCGGCGTAGCTCTCGTCTGGTGGTAGGTGCAGGGAATGCAGTTATAGCCAAGACCTTGGCATCAACAGGGCGCACCTGTCCATGGCCAACCTCTTTACCGAGATAGGTAACAGTAGCCTTCCCAAACTCGCACTTTGCTAAGTTCAGGGTTAGAGAAGCAGCTGCCAACCGTTCACATACTACCCTTAGCGAGTCAACATGATCTGACCACTCAGACGAATAAATAACTAGGTCATCAAGGTATGCACTACAATTAGGAACGCCAGCTAATACGGAGTTAACCAGTCGTTGGAAAGTGGCTGGTGCATTTTGCATCCCAAAAGCCATGACTGAGTACTGTAGGAAGTTGTCTGGGGTCACAAAGGCAGAAATCTCAGAAGCACGTGAAGTTAACGGAACCTGCCAGTAACCTTTTAAGAGGTCCAACTTAGTTACATACTTAGCAGCACCAATAGTATCGATACAGTCGTCCAGTCTGGGTAACGGGAACGAATCTGGCATTGTGACAGAATTTACCTTTCGATAATCCGTACATAACCTGGACGTACCATCAGGTTTAGGAACCAGAATGCAAGGAGAACTCCAAGGGCTTGAACTTGGCTTAGCCAGGTCATTCTCCAACAAATATCTCACCTCATCCCTCATTATCTTCCTCTTGGAAGCGTTGATACGATATGGGTGTTGCTTGATAGGTGTAGCATTTCCAACATTAATGTCATGTTCCAACACATTTGTGCGAGTAGGAACGTCATTAAAGAGACATGGAAAACTGTGTAGTAGCCTCACAATATCATTAGCCTGTCCATCCGTAGACAGCAGCATTTCTGAGTTGGGCAATCTAACACACTGCTGTTGAGTATTGCGCAACTCCAAGCCATCAACATCATCAATTTGACAGTCCACTATCATCGCAGTAGTAGCAGAGGAGACAGCAGTACCTTCCTCTGTTTTTGAACTATCTAACTGTGTGATGGGTCGGGTGTGGTATGCTTTCAACATGTTAATGTGACACACACGAGATTGGCGTTTTCTATCAGGAGTTTGAAGCACATAGTCAGTTTCACTTATTTTCTTTTCAATTAAATAAGGACCAGAGAAACGAGCTGACAGTGAAGATCCTGGAACAGGTAATAACACCAGTACTTGATCACCTGGCTGTAGTGGACGAGAAACAGCCTCTTTATCATAGTGTCTTTTCATGCTCCTCTGTGAGGAAGACAGAGCTTCCTTTGCGAGAGCACAAGCTTGGTGTAGGCGCTCACGAAAGCGACTAACATAGTCCAACACATTCTCATCTCTGGTACACAACTCTTGGGACAAGAACTGTTCTTTAAGGACTTTCATTGGTCCTCTTACTGTGTGACCAAACACTAGTTCAGCCGGGCTGAAACCTAGGGACTCCTGCACAGTTTCACGAGCAGCAAACAAAACTAGAGGAACTCCCTCATCCCAATCTTTCTCAGATTCCAAACAATATTTACGTAGCATAGACTTCAGTGTCTGATGCCATCTTTCAAGCGCACCCTGAGACTCTGGGTGATAGGCGCTTGACACACGGTGCGTAATTGATAAGGATTTCAACACCTGCTTGAAGAGCTTGGATAGGAAATTGGTACCTTGATCGCTTTGTACCACCTTAGGTAACCCGAATGTCGTGAAGAATTTTATTAAGGCTTTACTCACTATCGGAGCTGTAATCCTTCTCAGAGGAATAGCCTCGGGGTATCTTGTAGCCATACACATTATCGTTAACAAAAACTGGTTACCCGATTTTGTCTTCGGTAACGGTCCGACACAATCAACCACCACATGCTCAAATGGTTCACCTATTACAGGTATGGGACACAGAGGAGCGGGAGGAATAACCTGATTTGGTTTTCCTGTTATCTGACAGGTGTGGCATGTCCGACAGAACTGAGCCACATCTTGTTTTAAACCCGGCCAAAAGAAATGTCGAAGGATCCGATCATACGTCTTTGTAATTCCTAAATGACCAGACCACTGGTGATCATGAGCAAGGGATAACACATTTTGTCGAAAGGCTGTAGGAATCACTATTTGGTAAACAGCATTCCAATCTCCACCCGCGTCAACATGGGATTTCCATTTACGCATGAGGAGATTACCATCAATGAAGTAAGCCATGTTCTTCTTCTTCACTTCTTCCAATGAGACAACACTAGAAAAACATTTAGCAAGTTTGTCGTCAACCTTTTGGTTAGCAATCAGCTGCTCACGAGTGACTGGTAACTGTATTGCATCAGCAATAAGTTCAACGTTCTTTGATTCTTTCCTGGGCTGTTTGTCAGAGGTGATCAGCTTCTCAGAGGCATCACACAATCCATCCTCTTGATCATCCTCTTTGAACAGAACAGTGTTCGACAAATCTATCACGTCACCCTCTTGTAGTGCCTGAGCACGAGTGACAGCACAAGCGGGGAACACATGTGGATAACTCTGTGCCAACTCATTCGAGAGAGAGTGGTCACTTTTATCCAATACTTCCAATACGGGTACTACCTTTCCTCCGGCAATATCGTTACCCATTATAAAGGTCACACCTTTCACTGGCAACTTAGGACGTACCCCCACTCTGAATATTCCACTGATTAACTCAGAGTGTACTTTCACAAAGTGCAACGGCACTGGGACAAAACCCATTTCAATACCCTGCACTAACACACTGGAACCACAGTATGTATCGTCAGATAAGGGCAACACATCAGACAATATAAACGACTGCGCCGCACCAGTATCTCTAAGGATTTTAACCGGACGCTGAGACGCTTCGTCATTCGTTAGGGACACAAACCCCTCGAAAATGAATGGTTCATAACTGCGGTCGGGGACTGGGTCTTTCAAACTACAGTTACCCTGAGGCAGCTGTTTTGTTGCAGACCTCACAACCGTACGAATTAGAGCAACACCTGTTGGTGGCTTGGCACGAAGAGGCATTTAAGCAGGAAGCAATCATTAGTCATATGTCCCACTTTATGACAATAGAAACAGGAACGCTCATTCTTCTGGCGTGTTTGATATACTACTGCGGGCCGACTAGGGCTAAAGGTAGGAAACTCAGTGGTTCTACTCTCAGTTTGAGCCGAAAACACACTCTTGTGCGTCAACACAAACTCGTCTGCCAACACAGACGCTTCTGCCAGGGAGGATACTTTCTGTTCGTTTAGGTAAACTACAATGCGTTCGGGTAGGCAATTTTTAAACTCTTCCAACAAGATTAACTCCCGGAGAGAGTTGAAATCAGTTACCTTACTAGCAGCATGCCATTTATCAAACAGATTTCCCTTGTCTCTAGCAAATTCCACATAAGTCTTACTAGAAGACTTTCTATGAGACCTAAATCTCTGTCGGTATGCCTCAGGCACAAGCTCATAGGCACGAAGAACAGTAGCTTTGACTACTTCATAATTCAAACTGTCCTCTAGAGGTAGCGCTGACAAAACCTCTTGGGCTTTACCAGTTAATTTACACTGAAGTAATAGGCACCATACCTCTTCAGGCCACTTCAATGCTACGGCTATACGCTCAAATACACAAAAATAGGAGTCAACCTCCGACTCTCTGAACAAAGGTACTAAGGCTATCTGCCTACTAATGTCAAACGTGTTTGAGGACACAGCTGGTGAGGACGACTCACTAACAGGAACAGTAGGAACGAAGGCTAGCCTCGCTGTCTCTGCCTCCAGTTCCATCTGGCGTATTTTAAACGTCATCTGCCTCTGTTCTCGTTCTTTTTCTGCCTCAATTTTACACATCTCCAAATGCCGTTGTTCTCTTTCTGCCTCAATTTTACACATCTCCAACTGGAGAGTCTCTCGCCTAATTTGGGCTCTCTCTTCCACCTCTAGTTGTAACTGTGCTAAACGGACATCCCTCCTGGCATCACCGTTTGACAGTGGGGAGCGTGGTTCAAAATGGGACAATGTGGCTGGTGTTTTAGCCTCGCCCTCATTATCAGATACCAATGGGCTTACAGGAGCAGCAACATCCCCTACAGGGTTAGTATGCTCAGGCAGCGGTAACACAAGCACCTGCTCTTCCAACAATACATTTAACACCAGCTTTTTAACCTCCGACTTAACTACATTCTGTGAAAACGATACTGAATAATGGTCAGCCAAGGTCATTAAGTCAACTCTACGACATTTATCAAAAACCTCCCACGAAGGATTATCCAAAAAGGACTTCAAATCAAAAGTAGCCATCTTACACTACTTCACAAGAGCCAACGAAAATAGCAAACACTAATGCTACTTCAGCTATGACGCTCAACACTGAACTATACCACTACAACAATCTACATGAGCGGCATGGGTGTCAGTAAAGACATATCCCGGATGAGGCTCCACTTATGTTACGAATCCCTTTTGGCCCGACAGTCTAGGGGGGATGGTAGTGAGACCCGTAACATAACTCATGTAAATTATAATTGTGACAAAGTACGTGTGAACGAAATAACCACGACAACCGAAATAATACCGTCAAACTCAGGGTTTATTTATAAACACACGGTAATGGGGGGAGCAGGAAAAGGGGCTGAGCTGGACCCAAGGAAAGAAACAATAAGTATTCAAAACACCCCTAAGCTAGACTAGCCTATTTCAACAACAGCTAACTAACTAACCAAAAATACAGTGGGTGGTCCGCCCAGTTCTAACTAGTGTGTTTTAACAAAGTTTACCTACGGGTAGTGTATGCCCATGGGCGACTTGTCTTGGTTTCCCCTTTTCCCACCAGCAAACACCATAAGCAAAAACAATACTCACAGGAGATGACAAAGTGCTATGGAGGTGCTCAAACAAAAGAGAGGTTAATTAATACACAGAGAGCGAGCGAAGAACAGAGATCTACAAACATGGCATTTACAAAGAGATTGAGCTACTGAAATCTATGAAAAACAGAGATCTACCAACATGGCATTACAAAGAGATTGAGCTACTGAAATCTATGAAAAACAGAGATCTACCAACATGGCATTACAAAGAGATTGAGCTCTAGAGCAAACAAATGATGGGGTTTTTAAACCATGGGGAAGGAACTATGATAGGGTAGGAAACAGGAGGAGGTGTGTCTTCTGATTGATGGGTTGATTGTTGACTGATTGGGGAGTGATGATTTTCACCTGTGAGGGGAGAAGGAGAGAAAAGAAACACACATACACAGGATACACACAGGATAACTGTATCCGTAACAGTAGGGTTAGGGTAAGAGTTAGGGTAGGCTTAGGGTAGGTGTATGGTTAGGGTTAGGATACATTTAGGGTAGGGTTAAGCTTAGGGTAGGGGTAGGGTAGGGTTGGTTTAGGGTAGGGTAGGATTCGTATAAGGTTAGGGTAGGGTTAAGCTTAGGGTAGGGTTAGGGTAGGGTTAAGCTTAGGGTAGGGGTAGGGTAGGGTTGGTTTAGGGTAGGGTAGGATTAGGGTAAGGTTAGGGTAGTGTTAGGGTAGGGTTAAGGTAGAGTTAGGGTAGGGTTAATCTTAGGGTAGGGTAGGGTTAAGCTTAGGGTAGGGGTAGGGTAGGGTTGGTTTAGGGTAGGGTAGGGTTAGGGTGTGGTTAGGGTAGGGTAGAGTTAGGGTAGGGTTAGGCTAGTGGTAGGGTTAGGGTAGGGTTGGTTTAGGGTAGGGTTAGGGTAAGGTTAGGTTAGAGTTAGGGTAAGGTTAGGGGAGGGTGAGGTTAGGGTTAGGGTAGGGTTAGGGTAAGGTTAGGGTAGGGTTAGGGTAAGGTTAGGCTAAGGTTAGGGTAAGGGTAGGGTTAGGGTAAGGTTAGGATAGGGTTAAGGTAAGGTTAGGGTTAGGGTAGGGTAGGGTTAGGGTAAGGTTAGGGTAGGGTTAGGGTAAGGGTAGAGTTAGGGTAAGGTTAGGGTTAGGGTAGGGTTAGGGTAGGGTTAGGGTAAGGTTAGGGTAAGGTTAGGGTTAGGGAAGGGTTAGGGTAAGGTTAGGGTTAGGGTAAGGTTAGGGTAAGGTTAGGGTAGGGTTAGAGTTAGGGTAGGGTTAGGGTAGGGTAGGATTAGAGTTAGGGTAAGGTTAGGGTAGAGTTAGGGTAGGGTTAGGGTAGGGTTAGGGTAGGGTTTGAGTTAGGGTAGGGTTAGGGTAGCGTTAGGGTGGGAGTTGGTTAGGGTTAGGGTAGGGTTAGAGTTAGGGTAGGGTTAGTGTCACATCAGGGTTAGGGTTAAGGTAGGGTTAGAGTTAGGGTAGGGTTAGGGTAAGAGTTAGGGTAGGCTTAGGGTAGGGTTAGGGTTAGGATACATTTAGGGTAGGGTTAAGCTTAGGGTAGGGGTAGGGTAGGGTTGGTTTAGGGTAGGGTAGGATTCGTATAAGGTTAGGGTAGAGTTAGGGTAGGGTTAAGCTTAGGGTAGGGTTAGGGTAGGGTTAAGCTTAGGGTAGGGGTAGGGTAGGGTTGGTTTAGGGTAGGGTAGGATTAGGGTAAGGTTAGGGTAGTGTTAGGGTAGGGTTAAGGTAGAGTTAGGGTAGGGTTAATCTTAGGGTAGGGTAGGGTAGGGTTAAGCTTAGGGTAGGGGTAGGGTAGGGTTGGTTTAGGGTAGGGTAGGGTTAGGGTGTGGTTAGGGTAGGGTTAGGGTTAGGGTAGGGTTAGGCTAGTGGTAGGGTTAGGGTAGGGTTGGTTTAGGGTAGGGTTAGGGTAAGGTTAGAGTTAGGGTTAGGGTAGGGATAGGGTTGGGTTAGGGTAGGGTTAGGGTAGAGTTAGGGTAAGGTTAGTGTGTGGTTAGGGTAGGGTTGGGTTAGGTTAGGGCTGGGTTAGGGTAGGATTAGGGTAGTGTTAGGGTAGGATAGGGTCATGTTAGTGTTCGCATGGGGTTAGGGTTAGGGTAGTGTTAGGGTAGGATAGGGTTATGTTAGTGTTCGGGTGGGGTTAGGTTAGGGTTAGGGTAGGATAGGGTTATGTTAGTGTTCGGGTGGGGTTAGGTTAGGGTTAGGGTAGGGTTAGGGTAGTGTTAGGTTAGGGTTAGGGTAGGGTAGGGTTAGGGTTAGGGTAGGGTTAGGTTAGGGTTAGGGTAGGATTATGGTAGTGTTCGGGTGGGGTTAGGGTTAGGGTAGGGTTAGGTTAGGGTTAGGGTTAGGGTAATGGTAGTGTTCGGGTTAGGGTAGCGTTAGGGTAGGGTTAGGGTAGGTTAGGGTAGGGTTAGGGTTAGGGTAGGGTTAGGGTAGGTTAGGGTAGGGTAGGGTTAGGGTAGGTTAGGGTAGGTTAGGGTTAGGGTAGGGTTAGGTGGAGAGGAAAAGGAAAGAGGAGGAGAGGTTGAACACGTGATTTGAATTGATTGCCATAATGGGACCCATGTCGTCATTAAAGTTATACTTTTGACTCATCTGCCCATAGAACATTCTTCCAAGTGTCTTGATGATCATTCAGGTACTTCCATGTGATTTTTTAACAAACTTGAGTCAACTTTTTGGAGTGTAAGGGGGCAATTATTTTTTCACACAGGGGAATTTGGGTGTTATATAACTTAGTTAATTAAATAAATAAAATAAGTATATATTTTTGTTATTTGTAAACGCAGGTTCCCTTGATCTAATACTAGTATTGGTTGAAGATCTGATTACATTCAGTATGAAAAATATGCGAAAATCAAGAAAATCAGAAAGGGGCAAATGCTTTTTTCACAGCACTGTATAAAACAGGTTATAAAAATAAATGCACTGCTATTTGTACGAGAACAATGAGAAGAGATGGGGGTAATTGTCACATCAGGAATGCAACGTAGTGCCATGTTGGTGACAGCTATCTTTGCAACCATTTATTGATGCTCTTAATAAGGTGTTATTTTTTTTTTTTATCTTGTTCAAGTCTCTATTTGTCTGTGTATATCTTTTCTTTATCTCCAGGCTCTTTCATTTCTGCACTGTCACTCATTGTGGCTTCTCTCTGCAAGTGGTTTGCTTGTTATCCAATAGAAGTCTCTTGTAGCGATCTGAAAAGACAGGAGCTGCTGCCATACTATTGTATGATAAAGAACTGCAGCAAAGGTGTCGTATACACACTGTCTATATCTATATAGAACGCTTTGATGTATACCTGCTAGTGAGTCAGCTGACTTTATTCATCTAGACATTGCTGTTCAGCGAAGAACGAAAACCAAAACAGTGATTCAAGTCCACAAGAGGAAGACTTGATCTGGAGAGCCTGTAAAAGTTTCTCTGTTGCAACTGTGTTCGCAGGGAGAACGCTTCGTTATGGTTTGAACTTCAAAAATAAACCTAATTGGAATTACTCGTATTAAGCGGATTTGAATTTAGTGTCTTTCTGATTATACAGATGTAGGATCTTAATTTGAGCCAGTTTGTTAGAGCGGAAATTATTTCCTGCAGCAACAGGAAATGGGAATTACGTGGATTATAATTTATTGATATTTTTTGCAGGGATTTTTTAAGGGCGAAATCAAGTCTGAAATTTCAAAGTGGAAATTACAAAGTTCAGACGCCTTTTTAAACCGCAAACCACATTTTTCTGGTGATCAAATTAAGATTCCACATCTGTATTTTGTGCAGATTTTATTAGTCTTTACTGTGTATGCTATGTTGTTCCGATCTAAATCTCAACCACATTTATCCTTGTAACAGCCAGGTCCATTTTTCCTCCAATGCAAAAGATACCAGAATACTATTTTATTATTGTTTTCAAGATACACATCTTTCTCGCTAGGAGATACAAAGGCAATAAAAGACTTGACAGTTCTTTTATATCCTTGTCCCATGTACCTTTAATCTCTTTATCATTACCCTCCAGTGTATTTAAGTAGAGTACTCTAGCTATAACAAATTCGTCCCACTGGGCACACCACGTAATTTCAATGTGGAGAATTGGGTAAAATTTGGTCTGATACGTTGATCAATGAGATTACAATCTATTTTCACCCACTCAAAAAGACAGTCAAACGTTTGTTGAATTCCCAATCTGTTACCACAATGCTTCAACCATCTAAAAGTAGAACCAAATTCCAATGGAAAATCAATATCTGATTTTCAGTTTAGTTGTCAACTAAATGTGTTATCACTGCGCATTCAAACATTTAAAAAGCACAGCAAAGTTTAAATGGGAATACAATGTCAGATATTTTGTCAATTTATACAACAATTTAAAGTGTTATGACTGTGCTTCATCTAATAGCAAAACTAAATAACCCTGGATTGCAATTTCGATGATTTAAATACAGTTGATGTCGGAAGTTTACTAAATAGCTCTCTATGGTCAGGGGGTGACAATGACACAAGTCATTTGTCCAACAATTATTTACAGACAGATTATTTCACTTATAAATCACTGTATCACAATTCCAGTGGGTCAGAAGTTTACATACACTAAGGTGTCTGTGCCTTTAAACAGCTTGGAAAATGCCAGAAAATGATGTCATGGCTTTAGAAGCTTCTGACATCATTTAAGTCAATTGGAGGTGTACCTTGTGGATGTATTTCAAGGCCTACCTTCAAACGCAGTGCCTTTGTGCTTGACATCATGGGAAAATGAAAATAAATCAGCCAAGACCTAAAAAAAAATTGTAGACCTCCACAAGTCTGGTTCATCTTTGGGAGCAATTTCCAAACGCATGAAGGTTCCACGTTCATCTGTACAAACAATAGTATGCAAGTATAAACACCATGGGACCACACAGATGTCATACCGCTCAGGAAGGAGACGCATTCTGTCTCCTAGAGATGAATGTACTTCGGTGCAAAAAGTGCAAATCAATCCCAGAACAACAGCAAAGGACCTTGTGAAGATGCTGGAGGAAACCGGTACAAAAGTATCTATATCCACAGTAAAAAGAGTTATCGACATAACCTGAAAGGCCGCTCAGCAAGGAAGAAGCCACTGCTCCAAAACCGCCATAAAAAAAGCCAGACTACGGTTTACAACTGCACATGGGGATAAAGATCTTACTTTTTGGAGAAATGTCCTCTGGTCTGACAGAACTGTTTGGCCGTAATGACCATCGTGATGTTTGGAGGAAAAAGGGGGAGGCTTGCAAGCCGAAGAACACCATCCCAACCGTGAAGCACGGGGGTGGTAGCATCATGTTGCGGGGGTGCTTTGCTGCAGGAGGGCCTGGTGCACTTCACAAAATAGATGGCATCCTGAGGTAGGACAATTATGTGGATATATTGAAGGAACATCTGAAGACATCTGTCAGGAAGTTAAAGCTTGGTTGCAAATGGGTCTTCCAAATGGACAATGACCCCAAGCATACTTCCAAAGTTGTGGCAAAATGTCTTAAGGACAACAAAGTCAAGGCATATTGGAATGGCCATCACAAAGCCCTGACCTCAATCCTATAGAACATTTGTGGGCAGAACTGAAAAGGCGTGTGCGAGCAAGGAGGCCTACAATCCTGACTCAGTTACACCAGCTCTGTCAGGAATGGGCCAAAATTCATCCAACTTATTGTGGAAAGCTTGTGGAAGGCTACTCGAAACGTTTGACCCAAGTTAAACAATTCAAAGGCAATGCTTCCAAATACTTATTAAATGTGTGTAAACTTCTAACCCACTGGGAATGTGATGAAAGAAATAAAAAATGAAATAAATCATTCTCTCTACTATTATTCTGACATTTCACATTCTTAAAATAAAGTGGTGATCCTAACTGACCTAATACAGGGCATTTTTACTAGGATTAAATGTCAGGAAAAACTGAGTTTAAATGTAATTGGCTGAGGTGTATGTAAACTTCCGACTTCAACTGTACTTGATGCATGTTGTCACGATCGTCGTATTGAGGAGACCAAAGCGCAGCGTGATGTGAATACATCTTTTTAATGAAAGACGAAAAAAAACACAAAGTACACTGAACAAACAAACAAAATAACAAGACGACCGTGACCGCTATCAACACTGAGTGCAAACATGCAACATCACATAGACAATAACCCAAACTGGGAAATGGCAACCTAAATAGGATCCCCAATCAGAGACAACGATAAACAGCTGCCTCTGATTGGGAACCAATCCAGGCTACCATAGACCTACATATGTCTAGACTAGACACACACACCTAGACATACAAAAAACCCTAGATGAGACAAAAAAGCACATACCACCACCCTCGTCACACCCTGACCTAACCAAAATATATAAAGAAAACAAAGAATACTCAGGTCAGGGCGTGACACATGTGGTCATTGCAATTTGAGATCCTGCACAGACTATTTTAGCATTTGTGAAGATCTCCACAGACCTAGGACATTTGCATGCCATCTTGAACATGCACGCTTTCTATGATTTCATAAGAAGACATTTATTGTTACAGAATTCAAAATGTGTCCAGGGACGTGTTACTCATTTTAAAGTTGAATAAATACACTGAGTGTTCGAAACATTTTGACACCTTCCTAATATTACATCCCCCCCCCCCCCCCCCCCCATTTTTGCCCTCAGAACAGCATCAGTTCAAAGCCTTCCACAGGAATGCTCGTCCATGTTTACTCCAATGCTTCCCACAGTTGGGTCAGGTTGGCTGGATGTCCTTTGGATGGTAGACCATTCTTGATACAAACAGGAAACTGTCGAGTGTGAAAAATCCGGCAACATTGCAGTTCTCTATATAAATCGGTACGCCTGGCACCTACTACCGTACCCCGTTCAAAGGCAGTTAAATATTTTGTCTTGCCTATTCACCCTCTGAATAGCACACACACACAATCCATGTCTCAATCGTCTCAAGGCTTAAAAATCGTTCTTTAACCCCGTCTCCTCCCCTTCATCTACACTGATTGAAGTGGATTTAACAAGTGACATTGATAAGGCATCATAGCTTTCACCTGGATTCACCTGGTCAGTCTATGTCATGGAAAGAGCAGGTGTTCTTAATGTTTTGTATATTCAGAATATGTGTATTGTCTATTTTTAGTTTAATCCTGGACTGAATTTAAACAATAGATGTTGATTACTTCCCAAATGTCAAATAGGCCGAAATAGCCCCGTTGATGATATATAATTGATAAAGTATGATTATAGTATGATTAATTTGCTCTGCTCAACTTTTGAGCTTAATGACTTTAACAAGAACAGTGAATCCGTTAAGTGGAGGTTTCTCAACACTCATTCTCATAATAGCACATTGGTAAGTCAGTGACAAATATCAATGCTGGGCTTGTTTAAAAACCCGGATGGGAGACTAAAAGGATAGCTGTAGATGAATCAACTCTCCAGCAGGAGGTGCTGCTCAGCTTATTGTTATTTGGGGATTTTAGTGGATATTACTTTGATGATTTGATGTTATTTTCAAAGGTACACATTTATACAAGGGTTTGTCTATGTTGAAAATTGGTTAACATGATGACATAATGACGTGGTTGCCATTTCTAATGTGTTTTCCGCGTGGTAGATTCCACATCACAATACGTTGACACATTTACATTGAAAACAATGTTGATTTAACCAGTTTGTGCCCGGTGGGCTATTCATGATAGCGGACCTTGGATTGTGCTCAATGGAGATTGTTTGCACCCACAGCCTGCACTCAGCAGTGAGAAAAACAGGTTTTTCTCCTGAGGGGTTTTTTTTTTTTGGGGAGATGCATAATGCTCCGAAAGTGAATGATCCTCTCTGATTCTCTGGCTCCCCAGTGAAAACCAGCTGAGGGCAGCTGAGGCTCTCTCTCGTCTGGCAGCCTGCTCTCTAGCTGGTGAGATTTGCTTTGGCTACAGAGAGGATCAAATAAAGACGGTCCGTCCAGTTGGGACAGTCTTTGCGGAAGCACGCCATGTTGACAACAGTGATAATGCATATTGACTTTTAAGAGCATCGAGACAAGTCACTTTTCCAGGCAAGAACTGGAGCCAGACCTAATCACGAATCAGAGCCAGAGCTCAATACAATTCACTTCTTAAAAGACTCAGGTTCTTTACGCAAATTGTAGAAATGGTAATCCCCTCATGTTCTGCAGGCTTTGACACAAAAAAACTGATATGTTTCTGAGTTTACTGTGGTGAGATGTGGTGCTCTATCATTCTCACAACATATCAGCCAAAGACACTGTCATTAGAGCCAGATTACACCAGACTATACCTACGTTATCATTAGTGCCAAATTACACCATTTTATAGCTACACTATCATTAGAGTCAGATTACACCAGACTATAGCTACACTATCATTATAGCCAGATTACATCAGACTGTAGCTACATTATCATTAGAGCCAGATTACACCAGAATATAGCCAACCTATCATTAGAGCCAGATTACACCAGACTATACCTACGTTATCATTAGTGCCAGATTACACCATTTTATAGCTACACTATCATTAGTCAGATTACACCAGACTATAGCTACACTATCATTATAGGCAGATTACATCAGACTGTAGCTACATTATCATTAGAGCCAGATTACACCAGAATATAGCCAGCCTATCATTAGAGCCAGATTACACCAGACTATACCTACGTTATCATTAGTGCCAGATTACACCATTTTATAGCTACACTATCATTAGCGCCAGATTACACCAGACTATAGCTACACTATCATTAGAGCCAGATTACACCAGACTATAGCTACCCTATCATTAGCGCCAGATTACACCAGACTATAGCTACATTATCATTAGAGCCAGATTACACCAGACTATAGCTACCCTATCATTAGCGCCAGATTACACCAGACTATAGCTACATTATCTTTAGAGCCAGATTACACCAGACTATAGCTACACTATCATTAGCGCCAGATTACACCAGACTATAGCTACACTATCATTAGAGCCAGATTACACCAGACTATAGCTACATTATCATTAGTGCCAGATTACACCAGACTATAGCTACACTATCATTAGCGCCAGATTACACCAGACTATAGCTACACTATCATTAGCGCCAGATTACACCAGACTATAGCTACACTATCATTAGCGCCAGATTACACCAGACTATAGCTACATTATCATTAGTGCCAGATTACACCAGACTATAGCTAACCCCGCCCCCTATTCTGCCTAGTAAGTGGTTGCTTCCTAGGTGCATCAAGGAGCAAAAATATGTTAGCAGGACGCTAGATACTCTAGTGCAGACAGTATCGTCAGGAGAGAGTTTCGAGTGACAGACACAGCATTTGATTTGATTTTAGTGATGGACAGGATTTACAGGAGGTATGTAGCCTATTGATTCCTTGTTGATGAATAAATAAAACAAAAGTGTTTTATTGTTTCTCTGTAATACTAGCAACCAATTTGGCTTGGAGTTGGCTTCAGCTAGTCAGTTACATAAATTCCCAATCCCCCAATCTCATAACTAACTAACAAGCTATTTCAGGCTTTCAATCAAGTTAGAGTAGCTTGTCTCCAACTGTTTTAGCTGTCATGCCTGCTGGCAAGGTTGCTAGACTTTAGAAAAAATGTAAGTCCTCCTTCAACAAGGTGATCAAATAAAGATACTACATCTGTAATTTACCCGGGGTAAGAAGGATACAGACCAAGGTTATTATAGTAAACTAAAACTGAAACTAATACAAAAACTGAAATAAAACAAACCTGTTTGAAAAACGAAAACTATTCTGAGACTATTATATTTGACTCCAAAACTAACTAAAAAAAAAAAAACATCATGAATTATGTTCAATTTTTGTTTTTTTTCCTAAACTTTGGGCAAAAATCTAATGGGGTTTTCAATTGAGTTTTGGGGGGATTTTCAAACTACTGAATCTGGTGTGTAAATGCTGCCAGGAGAGGGTGATGTTTCAAATAGGGCTATCTTGTGCATCACTATCACTAGCTAAACAGGGGTAAAACAGCTAGGCAGCTAACTTGATTCTTCTCACACGTTAAAAGGCATTGGACTGGTGTAAACCCTTATACATCAGTGGTGTAAACATGGGCAAGAGAGAGTTTCCTTCAACCATATTTTTTGCACCAGTCTTTTAAATCCAAGTCACATTGAGATTGACTTTATAATTGAAACCTAACCTAACCTGTGATCTGACCCATCACCTTATGTATTGCTGTCCCCCAGTTGCAAGAACTGAAATCCCCCCCTCCCCCAAAACACAAACACACTATACAGCACAATGTCTCCTAGGTTCCCAGGTATGCTTTACAGTATGTCCCTACCGCTATAAATGAAACTAAAAAATATAAAAACTCATTAGAAATATTTGTACACTACTATAACTAAATAAAAACTAGCATCTCGGGTCAATAAAAAAAAAATCATTTTTATTTGATTTTATATATTAAAAAATATCTATTATAACCTTGATACAGACCTAATGTCAGTTAATGTGCTGCATTCCCCCTCTAGCTCACATCACTACAGAGGTCTGGAATATGGCCACCAGCCATACTATGTATAGCCAAAGACTTAAAGAGGTCATATACTGTAACAGTTTACGCTGAGCAGACTGAAGAAACAGGCAGGATATCTGAACAACCTAGCACGCCAGAGACCAGCTGTCCTCGTCATGTCCTCTCTGGCCTTGGTCCTGTTCCTGTCGGCAAATTCTATCAAGCTAATGAGATATCTGTCACATACAATCAACACAGAAACACCCTAAAACCAACCTATTCCACACACAGAGGGATAAATGCCCAAGTGTGACAGCACTTTATTTCTAAATAACCCAGAGCTGCTAATAGTTGCTACAGGGCCTGCAGCTGGTCCTAGCTTCAAACACGATGCCTCTCAACCTGTAGGTGCTATTTGATTCAGAACCTTTAGTGATTGTTCTAATAACAACAACAACAACAACAATAATAATAATAACAATAATAATAATAATAACAACAACAGTAAAAATAACAATAGTAACAATAATAATAACAATAATAACAACAACAACAACAAGAACAATAATAATAACAACAATAATAATAATAACAATAATAACAACAATACTACTACTACTACTACTACTACTACTAATAATAATAACAATAATAACAACAACAACAACAAGAACAATAATAACAATAATAATAATAACAATAACAACAATACTACTAATAATACTACTACTACTGCTACTACTACTACTAATAATAATAATAATAATACAAATACTACTACTACTACTAATAATAATAATAATACAAAAACTACTACTACTACTACTACTAATAATAATAATAATAACAATAATAACAACAACAAGAACAATAATAACAATAATAATAATAACAATAATAACAACAATAACAACAATACTACTACTACTACTACTACTACTAATAATAATAATAATAATACAAAAACTACTACTACTACTACTACTACTAATAATAATAATAATACAAAAACTACTACTACTACTAATACTAATAATAATACATTGTATATAGCAGATGCCATTCAGGACACTCAAGGACACCTTTCATTAAAAGGCAGTGCGTGGAGAAAGACAGTCAGGAATGACTGTTAGTTATAAAGCCCCTGGGAAGGAGGGAAGGGGAGATGGAGAGAGGCTTCCTGCTCTCCATGTGTATAATATAAACCCTGCTATCATCACGCTGGCTCTTGTGGGTCTGTGGTTGAGTGACATGACTGGGACATCTGGCCTGGCTGCATGTCACCATCGTGAAGGAGGTGACATGAGTTGGGAGGATGACCACAAGCAATCTCTGACCGACGAAACACACTGGACAACCTGGCACAAGCATGACGTGCTACTAGTGTGGGTCAGTGAATAGAGGCCAGACTGAATTTATTTGTGCATGTCTCGTACTGCTGGAATGCATAGTCCTACACATGTATTGAAAACAAACACTGTGTCTCCCCCCCCCAAAAAAATACAAGGCTCCTAAAAACAGATGTTACCATATGCTCAAACTGAGAGAGACTGACTGTATACCGGAAAGTTGGAATTGCACTTGTGAAGGATTAGACCAGATGTCCTCTTCATGTGAATCATACACACACACACACACACACACACACACACACTCATAATTTGACAGCATGCTCACTTTGTTTTATCCAGACATATTGTGCATGAATTCCCTTGGACCTCATGAGTTACCAAAATCAATTGCTTTTATAGGCATAAACAATGAGGCGGCTTTGTTTAGAATCAATGTAAAGATGCTGCTGTTGCACCAGACAAGTCACTCATTCGTCAATCCTCTAGCCACACCTTTTAGGCAGGAGGCAATGATTTTTTATTTTTTATTTCACCTTTATTGAACCAGGTAGGCCAGTTGAGAACAAGTTCTCATTTACAACTGCGACCTGGCCAAGATAAAGCATAGCAGTTCGACAAAAACAAACAACACGGAGTTACACATAAACAAACGTACAGTCAATAACACAAAATAAAATAAATGTAAGTACGGCGTGTGCAAATGTAGAAGAGTAGGGAGGTAAGGCAATAAATAAGCCCTAGACGCGAAAATAAATAAAATTTAGCATACTACTGGAGTGATGGATGTGCAGATGATGATGTGCAGGTATAGATACTGGGGTGCAAAAGAGCAAGAGGATTAATAACAATATGGGGATGAGGTAGTCTGGTGTGCTATGTCCAGACTGACTGTGTACAGGTACAGTGATCGGTAAGCTGCTCAGACAGCTGATGCTTAAAGTTAGAGAGGGAGATATAAGACTACAGCTTCAGAGATTTTTGCAATTCGTTCCAGTCATTGGCAGCAGAGAACCGGAAGGAAAGGCGGCCAAAGGAAGTGTTGGCTTTGGGGATGACCAGTGCAATATACCTGCTGGAGCGCCGGAGCGCGTTCTGCGCGAATGTATGGCACACAATAGAGAGACAGTAGTCTGAGACTGACAAGAATACAAATCACCCAAACTATAAAAGCAGGGTTAGGGCCACACAATATCTATACCTGGAGTGCAGCACATGTGCACTGTAGAGGGCAACAACATGTAGCCTTCAATGCCTTTACCCTTGAGGGACGGGCCGTGCAATGCCATGCCTAGAGCCCAGTGCTCTCCCCAGCTGGACAACACCACAGGCTCCCGTTGAACAACACCACAGGCTCCCGCTGGACAACACCACAGGCCCCCGCTGGACAACACCACAGGCTCCCTGCTGGACAACACCACAGGCCCCCGCTGGACAACACCACAGGCTTCCACTGGACAACACCACAGGCTCCCGCTGGACAACACCACAGGCCCCCGCTGGACAACACCACAGGCTCCCGCTGGACAACACCACAGGCTCCCTCTGGACAACACCACAGGCTCCCTCTGGACAACACCACAGGCTCCCGTTGAACAACACCACAGGCTCCCTGCTGGACAACACCACAGGCTGTGGCTCCTGATCAAGAATGCTGCTCCCACAGAATCACATTCTTGTAATTTTCTACCAACTGAAAACTCACTTGAAACATAGTGGTTGAATTAACATTGTTTCAACGTGATTTGTGAACGTATTGTGACGTGGAATCAACGAGGAAAACAAAAGTTATCAACCAGTACTGTTTTCATGTAATTTCAACCTGCGTTTTAAACATTGAAATTAGGGTAAATCTTCAACTTAAATAGATTGATTTAACCTGACTAATGGATTGTTACATCAATCTAATGTCAACATAATCATCAGAACTATGTATAAGTTGATAATGCATTGAACATTTCACATAGAAACGTCAAAAATCTTTTTAATCCTATATTCAATATACAGTATTCTGGGTGATTGAAATTATGTTGAATTTCATATTTGATTAAACATATGTTAATTACCTTGTTTCAATGTTGATATTAAAATGGTATGTTTGAATCAACGTCATTGTTCCAACATCATGCCGTGAACCTAAATAAAGAGGTATATTGAAATAAAATCTGAAGCCACAGTCCAATGATTCCTTCCTGAACACCGACTCCTACTGGTATAAAGAGGGGTAATTCCCCTACTGGTATAAAGAGGGGTAATGCCCCTACTGGTATAAAGAGGGGTAATGCCCCTACTGGTATAAAGAGGGGTAATGCCCCTACTGGTATAAAGAGGGGTAATGCCCCTACTGGTATAAAGAGGGGTAATGCCCCTACTGGTATAAAGAGGGGTATTCCCCTACTGGTATAAAGAGGGGTAATGCCCCTACTGGTATAAAGAGGGGTAATGCCCCTACTGGTATAAAGAGGGGTAATGCCCCTACTGGTATATAGAGGGGTAATGCCCCTACTGGTATAAAGAGGGGTAATTCCCCAACTGGTATAAAGAGGGGTAATGCCCCTACTGGTATAAAGAGGGGTAATTCCCCTACTGGTATAAAGAGGGGTAATGCCCCTACTGGTATAAAGAGGGGTAATGCCCCTACTGGTATAAAGAGGGGTAATGCCCCTACTGGTATAAAGAGGGGTAATTCCCCTACTGGTATAAAGAGGGGTAATGCCCCTACTGGTATAAAGAGGGGTAATGAGAATACCTCTATCATCCAGATACCTACAGTAGCTCTACATACACTGCTTAGCTTTGGAAACAAGGGAACGGGGGAAACCTAGTCATGTGCTCAACTGAAATGTGTCTTCTGCACTACATTTTGTATTTTTTATTTTATTGAACCTTTATTTAACTAGGCAAACCAGTTAAGATCAAATTCTTATTTACAATGACGGCCTCCCAAAAGGCAAAGGGCCTCCTGCGGGGGACGGGGGCCTTGGATTAAAAAAACTACATACAATAAATACAATAGAAATATAGGACAAAACACATCACAACAAGAGAGACAACACTACATAAAGAAAGACTTAAGATAACAACCCAGCATGGTAGCAACACAACATAACAACACAGCATGGTAGCAACACAACATAACAACAACATGGTAGCAACACAACATGGCACAAACATTATTGGGCACAGACAACAGCACAAAGGGCAAGAAGGTAGAGACTACATCACACAAAGCAGCCACAACTGTCAGTAAGAGTGTCCATGATTGAGTCTTTGAATGAAGAGATTGAGATAAAACTGTCCAGTTTGCGTGTTTGTTGCAGCTCGTTCGAATCGCTAGCTGCAGTGAACTGAAAAGAGGAGCGACCCAGGGATGTGTGTGCTTTGGGGACCTTTAACAGAACGTGACTGGCAGAACCCAACCCCTCTGAATCAGAGGTGCGGGGGGCTGCCTTAATCGACATCCGCGTCTTCGGCGCCCGGGGAACAGTCAGCTGTGTTCAACAACTTTAAACACTGATCAGCTTCCAAACTCCTTTGCGAGGACTACCTTAATAATATTGAAAAGTTTAAAGTAACGCCTAACTTTTCTTACACAACCTGTATGTGAAAGTACATTCGGGGTGAGGTTGGGTTTAGGTAAGCTACATTGACATCTGATTTTCCCAGAGGACACCATCGTTTCAACGTGAAACTAGGTATACTATCATTGGTCCAGTGTGTGCCCAGTGGGAATGTCTTGCCACAACCTTTTGAGGCTGGCTATCATCTGGATACCTGCTAATCTCCTTGATATGGTAATCTAAAGCATTACAGGCCTATAAATATAATTCCTTTGTGTGATTACAACCACAGGAGAACACTTGTACTGCTTCTGCTAAACACTGGCAATCCCCTTCCTACTTAAATTGATTTTTGACAACTGAACTCCCCTTTCACTCTACACCAGAGTTAATTCCACATATTCACTACTCTTAACTGAAGAAAATAATCTGTTTAGTTATGATACAATGAATAATAGATTAAATGGGTTTGTTGAGGCAAGGCCCCGCTAAACGATTCACATAAAAGGCAAAAGCTCCCATAGAGACAGAAACATCACTTACATGCAACCATCTCCAGCTACAGTATATCAGGGCAATCACACAGGCTTAGTTCTGTTTTTCACACACACAAATACACATTGCCCTTTACCATGATCGTGTGTCTGTGTTTTTTAACCCCTGCCATGAGGGAAAACAGGTGTGTACTGTAAACATGCTGTTCAACACGTCCACCACACAGACACGCCGTAGGCTACACGGTCAGTTTCTCCTATAGCCGAAAGACTCGGCTTCAACTCAGTGATGGCACTACACCATGTATATCTAATTGGGGATAATCCAACTGGAATGGTTTCTTGCCAAGGTGGAGGCACTCAGTTAGCCGCTCCACTGTCACTCATCAAAGTCAACTTATCTCACAAGAAGCAAACGAATCACAACAAGCTCAATCTGTTTTGGTGGATTGCCCAACATTGTGTGACATGATGTATATTTTTTATGCGAACACAAAAGAAATGACTGGAAAGTACCCTGACAATTATTTCCATTCTTCGCTCAACCTATCTGTAAATTGCTGATAAGGAGAATATTGGCGCTAACATAGAAAGTTGGAATCTAAATAAAACATGCCTCACTACCAACAGCACATTGGAAATGTATGAGTTTTCTGCCTTAATTTTTAATTATCCTCAATGGTAGATTATGGTCATGTTTATTTTTTCACTGGATGGCATTGTGACTAATACCGCAATTTGCATAAAGAATCCAACTGTCTGTTTAGCAGTTCATCCAGTGATAGAACACCTACAGTGACATGTCTGTTTAGCAGTTCATCCAGTGATTAAACACCAACAGTGACATGTCTGTTTAGCAGTTCATCCAGTGATTAAACACCAACAGTGACATGTCTGTTTAGCAGTTCATCCAGTCATTAAACACCAACAGTGACATGTCTGTTTAGCAGTTCATCCAGTGCAGTGATAGAACACCAACAGTGACATGTCTGTTTAGCAGTTCATCCAGTGATAGAACACCTACAGTGACATGTCTGTTTAGCAGTTCATCCAGTGATAAAACACCAACAGTGACATGTCTGTTTAGCAGTTCATCCAGTGATAGAACACCTACAGTGACATGTCTGTTTAGCAGTTCATCCAGTGATTAAACACCAACAGTGACATGTCTGTTTAGCAGTTCATCCAGTGATAGAACACCTACAGTGACATGCCTGTATAGCAGTTCATCCAGTGATTAAACACCAACAGTGACATGTCTGTTTATCAGTTCATCCAGTGATTTAAACACCTACAGTGACATGTCTGTTAAGCAGTTCATCCAGTGATTAAACACCAACAGTGACATGTCTGTTTATCAGTTCATCCAGTGATTAAACACCTACAGTGACATGTCTGTTTAGCAGTTCATCCAGTGCAGTGATAGAACACCTACAGTGACGTGTCTGTTAAGCAGTTCATCCAGTGATAGAACACCAACAGTGACATGTCTGTTTAGCAGTTCATCCAGTGATAGAACACCAACAGTGACATGTCTGTTTAGCAGTTCATCCAGTGCAGTGATAGAACACCTACAGTGACATGTCTGTTTAGCAGTTCATCCAGTGATAATACACCAACAGTGACATGTCTGTTTCGCAGTTCATCCAGTGATAGAACACCTAAAGTGACATGTCTGTTTATCAGTTCATCAGGTGATAAGACACCTACAGTGACATGTATGTTTAGCAGTTCATCAGGTGATAAGACACCTACAGTGACATGTCTGTTTAGCAGTTTATCCAGTGCAGCGATAAAACACCTAGAGTGACATGTCTGTTTAGCAGTTCATCCAGTGATTAAACACCTACAGGGACATGTCTGTTTAGCAGTTCATCCAGTGATAGAACACCTATAGTGACATGTCTGTTAGCAGTTAATCCAGTGCAGTGATAAAACACCTAGAGTGACATGTCTGTTTAGCAGTTCATCCAGTGCAGTGATAAAACACCTAGAGTGACATGTCTGTTTAGCAGTTCATCCAGTGCAGTGATAAAACACCTAGAGTGACATGTCTGTTTAGCAGTTCATCCAGTGATTAAACACCTACAGGGACATGTCTGTTTAGCAGTTCATCCAGTGATAGAACACCTATAGTGACATGTCTGTTAGCAGTTAATCCAGTGCAGTGATAAAACACCTAGAGTGACATGTCTGTTTAGCCGTTCATCCAGTGATAGAACATCTACAGTGACATGTCTGTATAGCAGTTCATCCAGTGATAAAACACCAACAGTGACATGTCTGTATAGCAGAATATCCAGTGCAGTTAAAAAACACCAACAGTGACATGTCTGTATAGCCGAACAGCCAGTGCAGTGATAGAACACCTACAGTGACGTGTCTGTTTAGCAGTTCATCCAGTGATAAAACACCAACAGTGACATATCTGTATAGCAGTTCATCCAGTGAGAGAACACCAACAGTGACATGTCTGTATAGCAGAACATCCAGTGCAGTGATAGAACACCTACAGTGACATGTATGTTTAGCAGTTCATCCAGTGATATAACACCTACAGTGACATGTCTGTTTAGCAGTTTATCCAGTGCAGCAATAAAACACCTAGAGTGGCATGTCTGTTTAGCAGTTCATCCAGTGATAGAACACCTACAGTGACATGTCTGTTTAGCAGTTCATCCAGTGATATAACACCTACAGTGACATGTCTGTTTAGCAGTTTATCCAGTGGAGCAAAATAAAACACCTAGAGTGACATGTCTGTTTAGCAGTTCGTCCATTGCAGTTATAGAACACCAACAGTGACATGTCTGTTTAGCAGTTCATCCAGTGATACAACACCAACAGTGACATGTCTGTTTAGCAGTTCATCCAGTGATAGAACACCTACAGTGACATGTCTGTTTAGCAGTTCATCCATCATTAAAACACCAAGAGTGACATGTCTGTAAAGCAGAACATCCAGTGCAGTGATAAAACACCTAGTGACATGTCTGTTTAGCAGTTCGTCCAGTGCAGTGACAGAACACCAACAGTGAAATGTCTGTAAAGCAGAACAACCAGTGCAGTGATAGAACACCTAGAGTGACATGTCTGTTTAGCAGTTCATCCAGTGATAGAACATCTACAGTGACATGTCTGGATAGCAGTTCATCCAGTGATAGAACACCTACAGGGACATGTCTGTTTAGCAGTTCATCCAGTGATTAAACAACTACAGTGACATGTCTGTTTAGCAGTTCATCCATCGTTAAAACACCAAGAGTGACATGTCTGTAAAGCAGAACATCCAGTGCAGTGATAAAACACCTAGTGACATTTCTGTTTAGCAGTTCGTCCAGTGCAGTGATAGTACACCAACAGCGACATGTCTGTAAAGCAGAACAACCAGTGCAGTGATAGAACACCTAAAGTGACATGTCTGTTTAGCAGTTCATCCAGTGATAGAACACCAACAGTGACATGTCTGTTTAGCAGTTCATCCAGTGATAGAACACCTAAAGTGACATGTCTGTTTAGCAGTTCATCCATCGTTAAAACACCAAGAGTGACATGTCTGTAAAGCAGAACAACCAGTGCAGTGATAGAACACCTAAAGTGACATGTCTGTTTAGCAGTTCATCCAGTGATAGAACACCAACAGTGACATGTCTGTTTAGCAGTTCATCCAGTGATACAACACCTACAGTGACATGTCTGTTTAGCAGTTCATCCAGTGATAGAACACCTAAAGTGACATGTCTGTTTAGCAGTTCATCCAGTGATACAACACCAACAGTGACATGTCTGTTTAGCAGTTCATCCAGTGATTAAACACCTACAGGGACATGTCTGTTTAGCAGTTCATCCAGTGATAGAACATCTACAGTGACATGTCTGTTTAGCAGTTCATCCAGTGATAAAACACCAACAGTGACATGTCTGTAATACAGTTCATCCAGTGCAGTGATAAAACACCTAGTGACATGTCTGTTTAGCAGTTCGTCCAGTGCAGTGATAGAACACCAACAGTGAAATGTCTGTAAAGCAGAACAACCAGTGCAGTGATAGAACACCTACAGTGACATGTCTGTTTAGCAGTTCATCCAGTGATATAAAACCTAAAGTGACATGTCTGTTTAGCAGTTCATCCAGTGATAGAACACCTACAGTGACATGTCTGTTTAGCAGTTCATCCAGTGATAGAACACCTACAGTGACATGTCTGTTAGCAGTTCATCCAGTGATAAAACACCAACAGTGACATGTCTGTAATACAGTTCATCCAGTGCAGTGATATAACACCAACAGTGACATGTCTGTATAGCAGAACATCCAGTGCAGTGATAGAACACCTACAGTGACATGTCTGTTTAGCAGTTCATCCAATGCAGTGATAGAACACTGACAGTGACATATCTGTATAGCAGAACATCCAGTGCAGTGATAAAACACCAACAGTGACATGTCTGTATAGCAGAACATCCAGTGCAGTGATAGAACACCTACAGTGACATGTCTGTTTAGCAGTTCAACCAGTCATAAAAGACCAACAGTGACATGTCTGTTTAGCAGTTCATCCAGTGATTAAACACCAACAGTGACATGTCTGTTTAGCAGTTCATCCAGTGATAGAACACCTACAGTGACATGTCTGTTTAGCAGTTCATCCAGTTCTAGAACACCAAGAGTGACATGTCTGTTTAGCAGAACATCCAGTGCAGTGATAAAACACCAACAGTGACATGTCTGTATAGCAGAACATCCAGTGCAGTGATAGAACACCTACAGTGACATGTCTGTTTAGCAGTTCAACCAGTCATAAAACACCAACAGTGACATGTCTGTTTAGCAGTTCATCCAGTGATAGAACACCTACAGTGACATGTCTGTTTAGCAGTTCATCCAGTCATTAAACACCTGCAGTGACATGTCTGTTTAGCAGTTCATCCAGTTATAGAACACCAAGAGTGACATGTCTGTTTAGCAGAACATCCAGTGCAGTGATAGAACACCTACAGTGACATGTCTGTTTAGCAGTTCATCCAGTGCAGTGATAAAACACCTAGAGTGACATGTTTGTTTAGCAGTTTGTCCAGTGCAGTGATAGAACACCAACAGTGACATGTCTGTTTAGCAGTTCATCCAGTGATACAACACCAACAGTGACATGTCTGTTTAGCAGTTCATCCAGTGATTAAACACCTACAGTGACATGTATGTAAAGAAGAACATCCAGTGCAGTGATAAAACACCTAGTGACATGTCTGTTTAGCAGTTCGTCCAGTGCAGTGATAGAACACCAACAGTGACATGTCTGTAAAGCAGAACAACCAGTGCAGTGATAGAACACCTACAGTGACATGTCTGTTTAGCAGTTCATCCAGTGATAGAACACCTACAGTGACATGTCTGTTTAGCAGTTCATCCAGTGCAGTGATAAAACACCTAGAGTGACATGTCTGTTTAGCAGTTCGTCCAGTGCAGTGATAGAACACCAACAGTGACATGTCTGTTTAGCAGTTCATCCAGTGATAGAACACCTACAGGGACATGTCTGTTTAGCAGTTCATCCAGTGATAGAACACCTACTGTGACATGTCTGTTTAGCAGTTCATCCAGTGATACAACACCTACAGTGACATGTCTGTATAGCAGTTCATCCAGTGATAAAACACCAACAGTGACATGCCTGTATAGCAGTTCATCCAGTGATAGAACACCTACAGGGACATGTCTGTTTAGCAGTTCATCCAGTGATAGAACACCTACTGTGACAAGTCTGTTTAGCAGTTCATCCAGTGATACAACACCTACAGTGACAAGTCTGTATAGCAGTTCATCCAGTGATAGAACACCTACAGTGACATGTCTGTTTAGCAGTTCATCCAGTGATTAAACACCTACAGTGACATGTCTGTTTAGCAGTTCATCCAGTGATAGAACACCTACAGTGACATGTCTGTTTAGCAGTTCATCCAGTGATAGAACACCTACTGTGAAAGGTCTGTTTAGCAGTTCATCCAGTGATAAAACACCAACAGTGACATGTCTGTAATACAGTTCATCCAGTGCAGTGATATAACACCAACAGTGACATGTCTGTATAGCAGAACATCCAGTGCAGTGAAAAAACACCAACAGTGACATGTCTGTATAGCAGAACATCCAGTGCAGTGAAAAAACACCAACAGTGACATGTCTGTATAGCCGAACAGCCAGTGCAGTGAAAAAACACCAACAGTGACATGTCTGTATAGCAGAACATCCAGTGCAGTGAAAAAACACCAACAGTGAAATGTATGTAAAGAAGAACATCCAGTGCAGTGATAGAACACCTACAGTGACATGTCTGTTTAGCAGTTCATCCATTGATAGAACACCAACAGTGACATGTCTGTTTAGCAGTTCATCCAGTGATAGAACACCTACAGTGACATGTCTGTTTAGCAGTTCATCCAGTGCAGTGATAAAACACCTAGAGTGACATGTCTGTTTAGCAGTTCGTCCAGTGCAGTGATAGAACACCAACAGTGACATGTCTGTTTAGCAGTTCATCCAGTGCAGTGATAGAACACCAACAGTGACATGTCTGTTTAGCAGTTCATCCAGTGATAGAACACCTACAGGGACATGTCTGTTTAGCAGTTCATCCAGTGATAGAACACCTACAGTGACATGTCTGTTTAGCAGTTCATCCAGTGATACAACACCTACAGTGACATGTCTGTATAGCAGTTCATCCAGTGATTAAACACCAACAGTGACATGCCTGTATAGCAGTTCATCCAGTGATAGAACACCTACAGGGACATGTCTGTTTAGCAGTTCATCCAGTGATAGAACACCTACTGTGACAAGTCTGTTTAGCAGTTCATCCAGTGATACAACACCTACAGTGACATGTCTGTATAGCAGTTCATCCAGTGATAGAACACCTACAGTGACATGTCTGTTTAGCAGTTCAACCAGTCATAAAACACCAACAGTGACATGTCTGTTTAGCAGTTCATCCAGTGATAGAACACCTACAGTGACATGTCTGTTTAGCAGTTCATCCAGTGATTAAACACCTACAGTGACATGTCTGTTTAGCAGTTCATCCAGTGATAGAACACCTACAGTGACATGTCTGTTTAGCAGTTCATCCAGTGCAGTGATAAAACACCTAGAGTGACATGTTTTTTTAGCAGTTCGTCCAGTGCAGTGATAGAACACCAACAGTGACATGTCTGTTTAGCAGTTCATCCAGTGATAAAACACCAACAGTGACATATCTGTTTAGCAGTTCATCCAGTGATAGAACACCAACAGTGACATGTCTGTTTAGCAGTTCATCCAGTGATAGAACACCTAAAGTGACATGTATGTTTAGCAGTTCATCCAGTGATAGAACACCTACAGGGACATGCCTGTATAGCAGTTAATCCAGTGATAGAACACCTACAGGGACATGTCTGTTTAGCAGTTCATCCAGTGATAGAACACCTACTGTGAAAGGTCTGTTTAGCAGTTCATCCAGTGATACAACACCTATAGTGACATGTCTGTGTAGCAGTTCATCCAGTGATAAAACACCAACAGTGACATGTCTGTAATACAGTTCATCCAGTGCAGTGATATAACACCAACAGTGACATGTCTGTATAGCAGAACATCCAGTGCAGTGAAAAAACACCAACAGTGACATGTCTGTATAGCAGAACATCCAGTGCAGTGAAAAAACACCAACAGTGACATGTCTGTATAGCCGAACAGCCAGTGCAGTGATAGAACACCTACAGTGACATGTCTGTTTAGCAGTTCATCCAGTGATAGAACACCAACAGTGACATGTCTGTTTAGCAGTTCATCCAGTGATAGAACACCTAAAGTGACATGTATGTTTAGCAGTTCATCCAGTGATAGAACACCTACAGGGACATGCCTGTATAGCAGTTCATCCAGTGATAGAACACCTACAGGGACATGTCTGTTTAGCAGTTCATCCAGTGATAGAACACCTACTGTGAAAGGTCTGTTTAGCAGTTCAACCAGTCATAAAACACCAACAGTGACATGTCTGTTTAGCAGTTCATCCAGTGATAGAACACCTACAGTGACATGTCTGTTTAGCAGTTCATCCAGTGATTAAACACCTACAGTGACATGTCTGTTTAGCAGTTCATCCAGTTATAGAACACCAAGAGTGACATGTCTGTTTAGCAGAACATCCAGTGCAGTGATAGAACACCTAAAGTGACATGTCTGTTTAGCAGTTAATCCAGTGATAGAACACCAACAGTGACATGTCTGTTTAGCAGTTCATCCAGTGATAGAACACCAACAGTGACATGCCTGTTTAGCAGTTTATCCAGTGATACAACACCTACAGTGACATGTCTGTTTAGCAGTTCATCCAGTGCAGTGACAAAACACCTAGAGTGACATGTCTGTTTAGCAGTTCGTCCAGTGCAGTGATAGAACACCTAGAGTGACATGTCTGTTTAGCAGTTCATCCAGTGATAGAACACCTACAGGGACATGTCTGTTTCGTTGTTCATCCAGTGATTAAACACCCACAGTGACATGTCTGTTTAGCAGTTCATCCATCGTTAAAACACCAAGAGTGACATGTCTGTAAAGCAGAACATCCAGTGCAGTGATAAAACACTGACAGTGACATATCTGTATAGCAGAACATCTAGTGCAGTGATAAAACACCAACAGTGACATGTCTGTATAGCAGAACATCCAGTGATAGAACACCTACAGTGATGTGTCTGTTTAGCAGTTCATCCAGTGATAAAACACCAACAGTGACATGTCTGTTTAGCAGTTCATCCAGTGATAGAACACCTACAGTGACATGTCTGTTTAGCAGTTCATCCATCATTAAAACACCAAGAGTGACATGTCTGTAAAGCAGAACATCCAGTGCAGTGATAAAACACCTAGTGACATGTCTGTTTAGCAGTTCGTCCAGTGCAGTGACAGAACACCAACAGTGAAATGTCTGTAAAGCAGAACAACCAGTGCAGTGATAGAACACCTAGAGTGACATGTCTGTTTAGCAGTTCATCCAGTGATAGAACATCTACAGTGACATGTCTGGATAGCAGTTCATCCAGTGATAGAACACCTACAGGGACATGTCTGTTTAGCAGTTCATCCAGTGATTAAACAACTACAGTGACATGTCTGTTTAGCAGTTCATCCATCGTTAAAACACCAAGAGTGACATGTCTGTAAAGCAGAACATCCAGTGCAGTGATAAAACACCTAGTGACATTTCTGTTTAGCAGTTCGTCCAGTGCAGTGATAGTACACCAACAGCGACATGTCTGTAAAGCAGAACAACCAGTGCAGTGATAGAACACCTAAAGTGACATGTCTGTTTAGCAGTTCATCCAGTGATAGAACACCAACAGTGACATGTCTGTTTAGCAGTTCATCCAGTGATAGAACACCTAAAGTGACATGTCTGTTTAGCAGTTCATCCATCGTTAAAACACCAAGAGTGACATGTCTGTAAAGCAGAACAACCAGTGCAGTGATAGAACACCTAAAGTGACATGTCTGTTTAGCAGTTCATCCAGTGATAGAACACCAACAGTGACATGTCTGTTTAGCAGTTCATCCAGTGATACAACACCTACAGTGACATGTCTGTTTAGCAGTTCATCCAGTGATAGAACACCTAAAGTGACATGTCTGTTTAGCAGTTCATCCAGTGATACAACACCAACAGTGACATGTCTGTTTAGCAGTTCATCCAGTGATTAAACACCTACAGGGACATGTCTGTTTAGCAGTTCATCCAGTGATAGAACATCTACAGTGACATGTCTGTTTAGCAGTTCATCCAGTGATAAAACACCAACAGTGACATGTCTGTAATACAGTTCATCCAGTGCAGTGATAAAACACCTAGTGACATGTCTGTTTAGCAGTTCGTCCAGTGCAGTGATAGAACACCAACAGTGAAATGTCTGTAAAGCAGAACAACCAGTGCAGTGATAGAACACCTACAGTGACATGTCTGTTTAGCAGTTCATCCAGTGATATAAAACCTAAAGTGACATGTCTGTTTAGCAGTTCATCCAGTGATAGAACACCTACAGTGACATGTCTGTTTAGCAGTTCATCCAGTGATAGAACACCTACAGTGACATGTCTGTTAGCAGTTCATCCAGTGATAAAACACCAACAGTGACATGTCTGTAATACAGTTCATCCAGTGCAGTGATATAACACCAACAGTGACATGTCTGTATAGCAGAACATCCAGTGCAGTGATAGAACACCTACAGTGACATGTCTGTTTAGCAGTTCATCCAATGCAGTGATAGAACACTGACAGTGACATATCTGTATAGCAGAACATCCAGTGCAGTGATAAAACACCAACAGTGACATGTCTGTATAGCAGAACATCCAGTGCAGTGATAGAACACCTACAGTGACATGTCTGTTTAGCAGTTCAACCAGTCATAAAAGACCAACAGTGAAATGTCTGTTTAGCAGTTCATCCAGTGATTAAACACCAACAGTGACATGTCTGTTTAGCAGTTCATCCAGTGATAGAACACCTACAGTGACATGTCTGTTTAGCAGTTCATCCAGTTCTAGAACACCAAGAGTGACATGTCTGTTTAGCAGAACATCCAGTGCAGTGATAAAACACCAACAGTGACATGTCTGTATAGCAGAACATCCAGTGCAGTGATAGAACACCTACAGTGACATGTCTGTTTAGCAGTTCAACCAGTCATAAAACACCAACAGTGACATGTCTGTTTAGCAGTTCATCCAGTGATAGAACACCTACAGTGACATGTCTGTTTAGCAGTTCATCCAGTCATTAAACACCTGCAGTGACATGTCTGTTTAGCAGTTCATCCAGTTATAGAACACCAAGAGTGACATGTCTGTTTAGCAGAACATCCAGTGCAGTGATAGAACACCTACAGTGACATGTCTGTTTAGCAGTTCATCCAGTGCAGTGATAAAACACCTAGAGTGACATGTTTGTTTAGCAGTTTGTCCAGTGCAGTGATAGAACACCAACAGTGACATGTCTGTTTAGCAGTTCATCCAGTGATACAACACCAACAGTGACATGTCTGTTTAGCAGTTCATCCAGTGATTAAACACCTACAGTGACATGTATGTAAAGAAGAACATCCAGTGCAGTGATAAAACACCTAGTGACATGTCTGTTTAGCAGTTCGTCCAGTGCAGTGATAGAACACCAACAGTGACATGTCTGTAAAGCAGAACAACCAGTGCAGTGATAGAACACCTACAGTGACATGTCTGTTTAGCAGTTCATCCAGTGATAGAACACCTACAGTGACATGTCTGTTTAGCAGTTCATCCAGTGCAGTGATAAAACACCTAGAGTGACATGTCTGTTTAGCAGTTCGTCCAGTGCAGTGATAGAACACCAACAGTGACATGTCTGTTTAGCAGTTCATCCAGTGATAGAACACCTACAGGGACATGTCTGTTTAGCAGTTCATCCAGTGATAGAACACCTACTGTGACATGTCTGTTTAGCAGTTCATCCAGTGATACAACACCTACAGTGACATGTCTGTATAGCAGTTCATCCAGTGATAAAACACCAACAGTGACATGCCTGTATAGCAGTTCATCCAGTGATAGAACACCTACAGGGACATGTCTGTTTAGCAGTTCATCCAGTGATAGAACACCTACTGTGACAAGTCTGTTTAGCAGTTCATCCAGTGATACAACACCTACAGTGACAAGTCTGTATAGCAGTTCATCCAGTGATAGAACACCTACAGTGACATGTCTGTTTAGCAGTTCATCCAGTGATTAAACACCTACAGTGACATGTCTGTTTAGCAGTTCATCCAGTGATAGAACACCTACAGTGACATGTCTGTTTAGCAGTTCATCCAGTGATAGAACACCTACTGTGAAAGGTCTGTTTAGCAGTTCATCCAGTGATAAAACACCAACAGTGACATGTCTGTAATACAGTTCATCCAGTGCAGTGATATAACACCAACAGTGACATGTCTGTATAGCAGAACATCCAGTGCAGTGAAAAAACACCAACAGTGACATGTCTGTATAGCAGAACATCCAGTGCAGTGAAAAAACACCAACAGTGACATGTCTGTATAGCCGAACAGCCAGTGCAGTGAAAAAACACCAACAGTGACATGTCTGTATAGCAGAACATCCAGTGCAGTGAAAAAACACCAACAGTGAAATGTATGTAAAGAAGAACATCCAGTGCAGTGATAGAACACCTACAGTGACATGTCTGTTTAGCAGTTCATCCATTGATAGAACACCAACAGTGACATGTCTGTTTAGCAGTTCATCCAGTGATAGAACACCTACAGTGACATGTCTGTTTAGCAGTTCATCCAGTGCAGTGATAAAACACCTAGAGTGACATGTCTGTTTAGCAGTTCGTCCAGTGCAGTGATAGAACACCAACAGTGACATGTCTGTTTAGCAGTTCATCCAGTGCAGTGATAGAACACCAACAGTGACATGTCTGTTTAGCAGTTCATCCAGTGATAGAACACCTACAGGGACATGTCTGTTTAGCAGTTCATCCAGTGATAGAACACCTACAGTGACATGTCTGTTTAGCAGTTCATCCAGTGATACAACACCTACAGTGACATGTCTGTATAGCAGTTCATCCAGTGATTAAACACCAACAGTGACATGCCTGTATAGCAGTTCATCCAGTGATAGAACACCTACAGGGACATGTCTGTTTAGCAGTTCATCCAGTGATAGAACACCTACTGTGACAAGTCTGTTTAGCAGTTCATCCAGTGATACAACACCTACAGTGACATGTCTGTATAGCAGTTCATCCAGTGATAGAACACCTACAGTGACATGTCTGTTTAGCAGTTCAACCAGTCATAAAACACCAACAGTGACATGTCTGTTTAGCAGTTCATCCAGTGATAGAACACCTACAGTGACATGTCTGTTTAGCAGTTCATCCAGTGATTAAACACCTACAGTGACATGTCTGTTTAGCAGTTCATCCAGTGATAGAACACCTACAGTGACATGTCTGTTTAGCAGTTCATCCAGTGCAGTGATAAAACACCTAGAGTGACATGTTTTTTTAGCAGTTCGTCCAGTGCAGTGATAGAACACCAACAGTGACATGTCTGTTTAGCAGTTCATCCAGTGATAAAACACCAACAGTGACATATCTGTTTAGCAGTTCATCCAGTGATAGAACACCAACAGTGACATGTCTGTTTAGCAGTTCATCCAGTGATAGAACACCTAAAGTGACATGTATGTTTAGCAGTTCATCCAGTGATAGAACACCTACAGGGACATGCCTGTATAGCAGTTAATCCAGTGATAGAACACCTACAGGGACATGTCTGTTTAGCAGTTCATCCAGTGATAGAACACCTACTGTGAAAGGTCTGTTTAGCAGTTCATCCAGTGATACAACACCTATAGTGACATGTCTGTGTAGCAGTTCATCCAGTGATAAAACACCAACAGTGACATGTCTGTAATACAGTTCATCCAGTGCAGTGATATAACACCAACAGTGACATGTCTGTATAGCAGAACATCCAGTGCAGTGAAAAAACACCAACAGTGACATGTCTGTATAGCAGAACATCCAGTGCAGTGAAAAAACACCAACAGTGACATGTCTGTATAGCCGAACAGCCAGTGCAGTGATAGAACACCTACAGTGACATGTCTGTTTAGCAGTTCATCCAGTGATAGAACACCAACAGTGACATGTCTGTTTAGCAGTTCATCCAGTGATAGAACACCTAAAGTGACATGTATGTTTAGCAGTTCATCCAGTGATAGAACACCTACAGGGACATGCCTGTATAGCAGTTCATCCAGTGATAGAACACCTACAGGGACATGTCTGTTTAGCAGTTCATCCAGTGATAGAACACCTACTGTGAAAGGTCTGTTTAGCAGTTCAACCAGTCATAAAACACCAACAGTGACATGTCTGTTTAGCAGTTCATCCAGTGATAGAACACCTACAGTGACATGTCTGTTTAGCAGTTCATCCAGTGATTAAACACCTACAGTGACATGTCTGTTTAGCAGTTCATCCAGTTATAGAACACCAAGAGTGACATGTCTGTTTAGCAGAACATCCAGTGCAGTGATAGAACACCTAAAGTGACATGTCTGTTTAGCAGTTAATCCAGTGATAGAACACCAACAGTGACATGTCTGTTTAGCAGTTCATCCAGTGATAGAACACCAACAGTGACATGCCTGTTTAGCAGTTTATCCAGTGATACAACACCTACAGTGACATGTCTGTTTAGCAGTTCATCCAGTGCAGTGACAAAACACCTAGAGTGACATGTCTGTTTAGCAGTTCGTCCAGTGCAGTGATAGAACACCTAGAGTGACATGTCTGTTTAGCAGTTCATCCAGTGATAGAACACCTACAGGGACATGTCTGTTTCGTTGTTCATCCAGTGATTAAACACCCACAGTGACATGTCTGTTTAGCAGTTCATCCATCGTTAAAACACCAAGAGTGACATGTCTGTAAAGCAGAACATCCAGTGCAGTGATAAAACACTGACAGTGACATATCTGTATAGCAGAACATCTAGTGCAGTGATAAAACACCAACAGTGACATGTCTGTATAGCAGAACATCCAGTGATAGAACACCTACAGTGATGTGTCTGTTTAGCAGTTCATCCAGTGATAAAACACCAACAGTGACATGTCTGTTTAGCAGTTCATCCAGTGATAGAACACCTACAGTGACATGTCTGTTTAGCAGTTCATCCATCATTAAAACACCAAGAGTGACATGTCTGTAAAGCAGAACATCCAGTGCAGTGATAAAACACCTAGTGACATGTCTGTTTAGCAGTTCGTCCAGTGCAGTGACAGAACACCAACAGTGAAATGTCTGTAAAGCAGAACAACCAGTGCAGTGATAGAACACCTAGAGTGACATGTCTGTTTAGCAGTTCATCCAGTGATAGAACATCTACAGTGACATGTCTGGATAGCAGTTCATCCAGTGATAGAACACCTACAGGGACATGTCTGTTTAGCAGTTCATCCAGTGATTAAACAACTACAGTGACATGTCTGTTTAGCAGTTCATCCATCGTTAAAACACCAAGAGTGACATGTCTGTAAAGCAGAACATCCAGTGCAGTGATAAAACACCTAGTGACATTTCTGTTTAGCAGTTCGTCCAGTGCAGTGATAGTACACCAACAGCGACATGTCTGTAAAGCAGAACAACCAGTGCAGTGATAGAACACCTAAAGTGACATGTCTGTTTAGCAGTTCATCCAGTGATAGAACACCAACAGTGACATGTCTGTTTAGCAGTTCATCCAGTGATAGAACACCTAAAGTGACATGTCTGTTTAGCAGTTCATCCATCGTTAAAACACCAAGAGTGACATGTCTGTAAAGCAGAACAACCAGTGCAGTGATAGAACACCTAAAGTGACATGTCTGTTTAGCAGTTCATCCAGTGATAGAACACCAACAGTGACATGTCTGTTTAGCAGTTCATCCAGTGATACAACACCTACAGTGACATGTCTGTTTAGCAGTTCATCCAGTGATAGAACACCTAAAGTGACATGTCTGTTTAGCAGTTCATCTAGTGATACAACACCAACAGTGACATGTCTGTTTAGCAGTTCATCCAGTGATTAAACACCTACAGGGACATGTCTGTTTAGCAGTTCATCCAGTGATAGAACATCTACAGTGACATGTCTGTTTAGCAGTTCATCCAGTGATAAAACACCAACAGTGACATGTCTGTAATACAGTTCATCCAGTGCAGTGATAAAACACCTAGTGACATGTCTGTTTAGCAGTTCGTCCAGTGCAGTGATAGAACACCAACAGTGAAATGTCTGTAAAGCAGAACAACCAGTGCAGTGATAGAACACCTACAGTGACATGTCTGTTTAGCAGTTCATCCAGTGATATAAAACCTAAAGTGACATGTCTGTTTAGCAGTTCATCCAGTGATAGAACACCTACAGTGACATGTCTGTTTAGCAGTTCATCCAGTGATAGAACACCTACAGTGACATGTCTGTTAGCAGTTCATCCAGTGCAGTGATAAAACACCTAGAGTGACATATCTGTTTAGCAGTTCATCCAGTGATAGAACATCTACAGTGACATGTCTGGATAGCAGTTCATCCAGTGATAAAACACCAACAGTGACATGTCTGTAATACAGTTCATCCAGTGCAGTGATATAACACCAACAGTGACATGTCTGTATAGCAGAACATCCAGTGCAGTGATAGAACACCTACAGTGACATGTCTGTTTAGCAGTTCATCCAATGCAGTGATAGAACACTGACAGTGACATATCTGTATAGCAGAACATCCAGTGCAGTGATAAAACACCAACAGTGACATGTCTGTATAGCAGAACATCCAGTGCAGTGATAGAACACCTACAGTGACATGTCTGTTTAGCAGTTCAACCAGTCATAAAAGACCAACAGTGACATGTCTGTTTAGCAGTTCATCCAGTGATTAAACACCAACAGTGACATGTCTGTTTAGCAGTTCATCCAGTGATAGAACACCTACAGTGACATGTCTGTTTAGCAGTTCATCCAGTTCTAGAACACCAAGAGTGACATGTCTGTTTAGCAGAACATCCAGTGCAGTGATAAAACACCAACAGTGACATGTCTGTATAGCAGAACATCCAGTGCAGTGATAGAACACCTACAGTGACATGTCTGTTTAGCAGTTCAACCAGTCATAAAACACCAACAGTGACATGTCTGTTTAGCAGTTCATCCAGTGATAGAACACCTACAGTGACATGTCTGTTTAGCAGTTCATCCAGTCATTAAACACCTGCAGTGACATGTCTGTTTAGCAGTTCATCCAGTTATAGAACACCAAGAGTGACATGTCTGTTTAGCAGAACATCCAGTGCAGTGATAGAACACCTACAGTGACATGTCTGTTTAGCAGTTCATCCAGTGCAGTGATAAAACACCTAGAGTGACATGTTTGTTTAGCAGTTTGTCCAGTGCAGTGATAGAACACCAACAGTGACATGTCTGTTTAGCAGTTCATCCAGTGATACAACACCAACAGTGACATGTCTGTTTAGCAGTTCACCAAGTGATAGAACACCTACAGGGACATGTCTGTTTAGCAGTTCATCCAGTGATTAAACACCTACAGTGACATGTATGTAAAGAAGAACATCCAGTGCAGTGATAAAACACCTAGTGACATGTCTGTTTAGCAGTTCGTCCAGTGCAGTGATAGAACACCAACAGTGACATGTCTGTAAAGCAGAACAACCAGTGCAGTGATAGAACACCTACAGTGACATGTCTGTTTAGCAGTTCATCCATTGATAGAACACCAACAGTGACATGTCTGTTTAGCAGTTCATCCAGTGATAGAACACCTACAGTGACATGTCTGTTTAGCAGTTCATCCAGTGCAGTGATAAAACACCTAGAGTGACATGTCTGTTTAGCAGTTCGTCCAGTGCAGTGATAGAACACCAACAGTGACATGTCTGTTTAGCAGTTCATCCAGTGATAGAACACCTACAGGGACATGTCTGTTTAGCAGTTCATCCAGTGATAGAACACCTACTGTGACATGTCTGTTTAGCAGTTCATCCAGTGATACAACACCTACAGTGACATGTCTGTATAGCAGTTCATCCAGTGATTAAACACCAACAGTGACATGCCTGTATAGCAGTTCATCCAGTGATAGAACACCTACAGGGACATGTCTGTTTAGCAGTTCATCCAGTGATAGAACACCTACTGTGACAAGTCTGTTTAGCAGTTCATCCAGTGATACAACACCTACAGTGACAAGTCTGTATAGCAGTTCATCCAGTGATAGAACACCTACAGTGACATGTCTGTTTAGCAGTTCATCCAGTGATTAAACACCTACAGTGACATGTCTGTTTAGCAGTTCATCCAGTGATAGAACACCTACAGTGACATGTCTGTTTAGCAGTTCATCCAGTGATAGAACACCTACTGTGAAAGGTCTGTTTAGCAGTTCATCCAGTGATAAAACACCAACAGTGACATGTCTGTAATACAGTTCATCCAGTGCAGTGATATAACACCAACAGTGACATGTCTGTATAGCAGAACATCCAGTGCAGTGAAAAAACACCAACAGTGACATGTCTGTATAGCAGAACATCCAGTGCAGTGAAAAAACACCAACAGTGACATGTCTGTATAGCCGAACAGCCAGTGCAGTGAAAAAACACCAACAGTGACATGTCTGTATAGCAGAACATCCAGTGCAGTGAAAAAACACCAACAGTGACATGTATGTAAAGAAGAACATCCAGTGCAGTGATAAAACACCTAGTGACATGTCTGTTTAGCAGTTCGTCCAGTGCAGTGATAGAACACCAACAGTGACATGTCTGTAAAGCAGAACAACCAGTGCAGTGATAGAACACCTACAGTGACATGTCTGTTTAGCAGTTCATCCATTGATAGAACACCAACAGTGACATGTCTGTTTAGCAGTTCATCCAGTGATAGAACACCTACAGTGACATGTCTGTTTAGCAGTTCATCCAGTGCAGTGATAAAACACCTAGAGTGACATGTCTGTTTAGCAGTTCGTCCAGTGCAGTGATAGAACACCAACAGTGACATGTCTGTTTAGCAGTTCATCCAGTGCAGTGATAGAACACCAACAGTGACATGTCTGTTTAGCAGTTCATCCAGTGATAGAACACCTACAGGGACATGTCTGTTTAGCAGTTCATCCAGTGATAGAACACCTACAGTGACATGTCTGTTTAGCAGTTCATCCAGTGATACAACACCTACAGTGACATGTCTGTATAGCAGTTCATCCAGTGATTAAACACCAACAGTGACATGCCTGTATAGCAGTTCATCCAGTGATAGAACACCTACAGGGACATGTCTGTTTAGCAGTTCATCCAGTGATAGAACACCTACTGTGACAAGTCTGTTTAGCAGTTCATCCAGTGATACAACACCTACAGTGACATGTCTGTATAGCAGTTCATCCAGTGATAGAACACCTACAGTGACATGTCTGTTTAGCAGTTCAACCAGTCATAAAACACCAACAGTGACATGTCTGTTTAGCAGTTCATCCAGTGATAGAACACCTACAGTGACATGTCTGTTTAGCAGTTCATCCAGTGATTAAACACCTACAGTGACATGTCTGTTTAGCAGTTCATCCAGTGATAGAACACCTACAGTGACATGTCTGTTTAGCAGTTCATCCAGTGCAGTGATAAAACACCTAGAGTGACATGTTTTTTTAGCAGTTCGTCCAGTGCAGTGATAGAACACCAACAGTGACATGTCTGTTTAGCAGTTCATCCAGTGATAAAACACCAACAGTGACATATCTGTTTAGCAGTTCATCCAGTGATAGAACACCAACAGTGACATGTCTGTTTAGCAGTTCATCCAGTGATAGAACACCTAAAGTGACATGTATGTTTAGCAGTTCATCCAGTGATAGAACACCTACAGGGACATGCCTGTATAGCAGTTAATCCAGTGATAGAACACCTACAGGGACATGTCTGTTTAGCAGTTCATCCAGTGATAGAACACCTACTGTGAAAGGTCTGTGTAGCAGTTCATCCAGTGATAAAACACCAACAGTGACATGTCTGTAATACAGTTCATCCAGTGCAGTGATATAACACCAACAGTGACATGTCTGTATAGCAGAACATCCAGTGCAGTGAAAAAACACCAACAGTGACATGTCTGTATAGCAGAACATCCAGTGCAGTGAAAAAACACCAACAGTGACATGTCTGTATAGCCGAACAGCCAGTGCAGTGATAGAACACCTACAGTGACATGTCTGTTTAGCAGTTCATCCAGTGATAGAACACCAACAGTGACATGTCTGTTTAGCAGTTCATCCAGTGATAGAACACCTAAAGTGACATGTATGTTTAGCAGTTCATCCAGTGATAGAACACCTACAGGGACATGCCTGTATAGCAGTTCATCCAGTGATAGAACACCTACAGGGACATGTCTGTTTAGCAGTTCATCCAGTGATAGAACACCTACTGTGAAAGGTCTGTTTAGCAGTTCAACCAGTCATAAAACACCAACAGTGACATGTCTGTTTAGCAGTTCATCCAGTGATAGAACACCTACAGTGACATGTCTGTTTAGCAGTTCATCCAGTGATTAAACACCTACAGTGACATGTCTGTTTAGCAGTTCATCCAGTTATAGAACACCAAGAGTGACATGTCTGTTTAGCAGAACATCCAGTGCAGTGATAGAACACCTAAAGTGACATGTCTGTTTAGCAGTTAATCCAGTGATAGAACACCAACAGTGACATGTCTGTTTAGCAGTTCATCCAGTGATAGAACACCAACAGTGACATGCCTGTTTAGCAGTTTATCCAGTGATACAACACCTACAGTGACATGTCTGTTTAGCAGTTCATCCAGTGCAGTGACAAAACACCTAGAGTGACATGTCTGTTTAGCAGTTCGTCCAGTGCAGTGATAGAACACCTAGAGTGACATGTCTGTTTAGCAGTTCATCCAGTGATAGAACACCTACAGGGACATGTCTGTTTCGTTGTTCATCCAGTGATTAAACACCCACAGTGACATGTCTGTTTAGCAGTTCATCCATCGTTAAAACACCAAGAGTGACATGTCTGTAAAGCAGAACATCCAGTGCAGTGATAAAACACTGACAGTGACATATCTGTATAGCAGAACATCCAGTGCAGTGATAAAACACCAACAGTGACATGTCTGTATAGCAGAACATCCAGTGATAGAACACCTACAGTGATGTGTCTGTTTAGCAGTTCATCCAGTGATAAAACACCAACAGTGACATGTCTGTTTAGCAGTTCATCCAGTGATAGAACACCTACAGTGACATGTCTGTTTAGCAGTTCATCCAGTGATAGAACACCTAAAGTGACATGTCTGTTTAGCAGTTCATCCAGTGATAGAACACCTACAGTGACATGTCTGTTTAGCAGTTCAACCAGTCATAAAACACCAACAGTGACATGTCTGTTTAGCAGTTCATCCAGTGATAGAACACCAACAGTGACATGTCTGTTTAGCAGTTCATCCAGTGCAGTGATAAAACACCTAGAGTGACATGTTTGTTTAGCAGTTCGTCCAATGCAGTGATAGAACACCTACAGTGACATGTCTGTTACGCAGTTCATCCAGTGATAGAACACCTAAAGTGACATGTCTGTTTAGCAGTTCATCCAGTGATAGAACACCTACAGTGACATGTCTGTTTAGCAGTTCATCCAGTGATAGAACACCTAAAGTGACATGTCTGTTTAGCAGTTCATCCAGTGATAGAACACCTAAAGTGACATGTCTGTTTAGCAGTTCATCCAGTGATAGAACACCAACAGTGACATGTCTGTTTAGCAGTTTATCCTGTGTTAAAACACCAAGAGTGACATGTCTGTTTAGCAGTTCATCCAGTACAGTGATAGAACACCTACAGTGACATGTCTGTTTAGCAGTTCTTCCAGAGCAGTGATAAAACACCTACAGTGACATGTCTGTTTAGCAGTTCATCCAGTGCAGTGATAGAAAATTTACAGTGACATGTCTGTATAGCAGAACATCCAGTGCAGTGATAAAACACCGACAGTGACATATTTGTATAGCAGAACATCCAGTGCAGTGATAAAACACCAACAGTGACATGTCTGTATAGCATAACATACAGTGCAGTGATAGAACACCTACAGTGACATGTCTGTTTAGCGGTTCATCCAGTGCAGTGATAGAACACCTACAGTGACATGTCTGTTTAGTAGTTCATCCAGTGATAGAACACCAACAGTGACATGTCTGTTTAGCAGATTATCCTGTGTTAAAACACCAAGAGTGACATGTCTGTTTTAGCAGTTCATCCAGTACAGTGATAGAACACCTACAGTGACATGTCTGTTTAGCAGTTCTTCCAGAGCAGTGATAAAACACCTACAGTGACATGTCTGTTTAGCAGTTCATCCAGTGCAGTCATAGAACACCTACAGTGACATGTCTGTATATCAGAACATCCAGTGCAGTGATAAAACACTGACAGTGACATATCTGTATAGCAGAACATCCAGTGCAGTGATAAAACACCAACAGTGACATGTCTGTATAGCATAACATACAGTGCAGTGATAGAACACCTACAGTGACATGTCTGTTTAGCAGTTCATCCAGTGCAGTGATAGAACACCTACAGTGACATGTCTGTTTAGTAGTTCATCCAGTGATAGAACACCAACAGTGACATGTCTGTTTAGCAGATTATCCTGTGTTAAAACACCAAGAGTGACATGTCTGTTTAGCAGTTCATCCAGTACAGTGATAGAACACCTACAGTGACATGTCTGTTTAGCAGTTCTTCCAGAGCAGTGATAAAACACCTACAGTGACATGTCTGTTTAGCAGTTCATCCAGTGCAGTCATAGAACACCTACAGTGACATGTCTGTATATCAGAACATCCAGTGCAGTGATAAAACACCGACAGTGACATATCTGTATAGCAGAACATCCAGTGCAGTGATAAAACACCAACAGTGACATGTCTGTATAGCATAACATACAGTGCAGTGATAGAACACCTACAGTGACATGTCTGTTTAGCAGTTCATCCAGTGATAGAACACCTACAGTGACATGTCTGTTTAGCAGTTCATCCAGTGCAGTGATAGAACACCAACAGTGACATGTCTGTTTAGCAGTTCATCCAGTGATAGAACACCTAAAGTGACATGTCTGTTTAGCAGTTCATCCAGTGATAGAACACCTAAAGTGACATGTCTGTTTAGCAGTTCATCCAGTGATAAAACACCAACAGTGACATGTCTGTTTAGCAGTTCATCCAGTGTAGTGATAGAACACCAACAGTGACATGTCTGTAAAGCAGAACATCCAGTGCAGTGATAGAACACCTACAGTGACATGTCTGTTTAGCAGTTCATCCAGTGATAGAACACCTAAAGTGACATGTCTGTTTAGCAGTTCAAGCAGTGATAGAACACCTACAGTGACATGTCTGTTTAGCAGTTCATCCAGTGATACAACACCTACAGTGACATGTCTGTTTAGCAGTTCATCCAGTGCAGTGATAGAACACCTACAGTGACATGTCTGTTTAGCAGTTCATCCAGTGCAGATAAAACACAGTGACATGTCTGTATAGTAGTTCATCCAGTGATAAAAGACCTACAGTGACATGTCTGTTTAGCAGTTCATCCAGTACAGTGATAGAACACCTACAGTGACATGTCTGTTTAGCAGTTCTTCCAGTGATAGAACACCTAAAGTGACATGTCTGGTTAGCAGTTCATCCAGTGATAGAACACCAACAGTGACATGTCTGTTTAGCAGTTTATCCTGTGTTAAAACACCAAGAGTGACATGTCTGTTTAGCAGTTCTTCCAGAGCAGTGATAAAACACCTACAGTGACATGTCTGTTTAGCAGTTCATCCAGTGCAGTGATAGAAAATCTACAGTGACATGTCTGTATAGCAGAACATCCAGTGCAGTGATAAAACACCGACAGTGACATATTTGTATAGCAGAACATCCAGTGCAGTGATAAAACACCAACAGTGACATGTCTGTATAGCATAACATACAGTGCAGTGATAGAACACCTACAGTGACATGTCTGTTTAGCAGTTCATCCAGTGCAGTGATAGAACACCTACAGTGACATGTCTGTTTAGTAGTTCATCCAGTGATAGAACACCAACAGTGACATGTCTGTTTAGCAGATTATCCTGTGTTAAAACACCAAGAGTGACATGTCTGTTTAGCAGTTCATCCAGTACAGTGATAGAACACCTACAGTGACATGTCTGTTTAGCAGTTCTTCCAGAGCAGTGATAAAACACCTACAGTGACATGTCTGTTTAGCAGTTCATCCAGTGCAGTCATAGAACACCTACAGTGACATGTCTGTATATCAGAACATCCAGTGCAGTGATAAAACACCGACAGTGACATATCTGTATAGCAGAACATCCAGTGCAGTGATAAAACACCAACAGTGACATGTCTGTATAGCATAACATACAGTGCAGTGATAGAACACCTACAGTGACATGTCTGTTTAGCAGTTCATCCAGTGATAGAACACCTACAGTGACATGTCTGTTTAGCAGTTCATCCAGTGCAGTGATAGAACACCAACAGTGACATGTCTGTTTAGCAGTTCATCCAGTGATAGAACACCTAAAGTGACATGTCTGTTTAGCAGTTCATCCAGTGATAGAACACCTACAGTGACATGTCTGTTTAGCAGTTCATCCAGTGCAGTGATAGAACACCAACAGTGACATGTCTGTTTAGCAGTTCATCCAGTGCAGTGATAGAACACCTACAGTGACATGTCTGTTTAGCAGTTCATCCAGTGATAGAACACCTAAAGTGACATGTCTGTTTAGCAGTTCATCCAGTGATAAAACACCAACAGTGACATGTCTGTTTAGCAGTTCATCCAGTGTAGTGATAGAACACCAACAGTGACATGTCTGTAAAGCAGAACATCCAGTGCAGTGATAGAACACCTACAGTGACATGTCTGTTTAGCAGTTCATCCAGTGATAGAACACCTAAAGTGACATGTCTGTTTAGCAGTTCAAGCAGTGATAGAACACCTACAGTGACATGTCTGTTTAGCAGTTCATCCAGTGATACAACACCTACAGTGACATGTCTGTTTAGCAGTTCATCCAGTGCAGTGATAGAACACCTACAGTGACATGTCTGTATAGCAGAACATCCAGTGCAGTGATAAAACACCGACAGTGACATATCTGTATAGCAGAACATCCAGTGCAGTGATAAAACACCTACAGTGACATGTCTGTATAGCAGTTCATCCAGTGATAAACACCTACAGTGACATGTCTGTTTAGCAGTTCATCCAGTGCAGTGATAGAACACCTACAGTGACATGTCTGTATAGTAGTTCATCCAGTGATAAAATACCTACAGTGACATGTCTGTTTAGCAGTTCATCCAGTGCAGATAAAACACCTACAGTGACATGTCTGTTTAGCAGTTCATCCAGTGATAGAACACCTACAGTGACATGTCTGTATAGCAGTTAATCCAGTGATAGAACACCAGCTAATGCACACATTAAGAGTGCATGCCCAGATTCTCATTAAAACCACAGTCAGTTGTTTCTTAGGAAACGTCTTAAATCAATGAGAATTATCTTCCAGTACAATGTGTAATTCCACAAAAAAATACTCCAGCACTGATAAACCATATTCCATTCTACATTATCCATCTTTATCTGTTTGTGCCTTTGAAACGATTGATAATTCTAGACACCATTGATACTGAATTACAGTATTGCATTCAATCATTGAAACAGTTTTCTAAAACTTTCGCTGGCAAAGGGAAACCAGTCTTTTGAACAAACAGTCAAATGTGACACCCTTAAAAACAGAAATGAGGGAGCAAACTGGGTGAGTGCAGAAGGGTAAGATGGCATTACATTAACTTTAAATTGGCTTGGGGGAATGTTGGGTTTGTCAAGAAAGAGAATCATGTCCCTGTTGAACTGCTGTGCCACTCTCTCCCTAACCTCCCTCTGTCTCTCTCTCTCTCTCCCTCCCTCCCTCCCACCATTTATCTCTCTCTCTCTCTCTCTCTCTCTCTTTTTCTCTCCCTCCCTCCATCCCTCTATTTCCCCCTCCCTCCCTCCCTCCCTCCCTCTCCCTCCATTTCTCTCTTTTTCCTTCCCTCCCTCCATTTCTCCCTCCCTCCCTCCCTCCCTCCATTTCCCTCCCTCCCTACATTTCTCTCTCCTTCCCTCCCTCCATTTCTCCCTCCCTCCCTCCCTCCCTCCCTCCCTCCCTCCCTCCCTCCCTCCCTTTCTCTCTCTCTTTCCCTCCCTTTCTCTCTCTCCCTCCCTCCCTCCCTCCCTCCCTCCCTCCCTCCCTCCCTCTCCCTCTCTCCCTCCCTCCCTTCCTTTCTCTCCCTCTCCCTTTCTCTCTCTCTGTATGAGAGTGAGACAAGCAGCACTTGGTTTAACTGGACTAGAATACACTGTAACTATCAGCAGTTATTTAGTGTTAGCCCCAACACTGCCCTCTGAAGGCCTGATGTCAGGATACATAGCATGACATTATGGCTTCAACCAAAGCCCCAAAGTGCCAAGTCTAGGTCCAAGAGGCTTCTAAACAGCTTCTACCCCCAAGTCATCAGCTTTTACCCCCAAGTCATAAGACTCCTGATCACCTAATCAAATGGCAACCCAGACGTTTTGCATTGCCCCCCCCCCCCCTCTTCCACCACTGCCACTCTCTGTTGTTACTCCTCTCTACATGTAAATCTTACCTCAACTAACTGGTGCCCCCCGCATATTGACTCTGTACCGGTACCCCCCTGTATATAGACTTGTTATTGTTATTTTACTGCTGCTCAGGTGGGACCATTCTAGCCAATGAGAGGGCAGATACACATGTGAAACACAGCTCCATTATAGCATCTGTGACAGCATGGCCAGTGCAATTGAGGCTATCTCCATTTTAAAGTAGTAAATGTTATTCTTCTTGATTGGCTGATTGCTTCCAACTTATAACAATCCCCACCCAGTTGACTACTTTTAAATAGTGGAAGCCCTCATTGGCAATGTCCATGCTAAAATGGATTATATCCATGATGAGTCTTCTATCTATCTCTATGACAACAGCCACAACTTTAAGTTTTATTTCAAAGTTGCCAAAATGCTACGTGTATCCACTTAAATCAGTGCATTCGTAACAACCAAACCATTACAAAACTTATTTTTTGACCAAATAAGCCTCGTGTAGAAAATTAGCAATTCCATTTTTGTTGGCCAAATTCGACACTCTCTCATTGACCTCCATGCAAAAATTACTCACTTTGTGGGCTTATTTTTTTGTGAACCAGATTTTTCGCGGAGTAAAACCTCTTGCTTCGTCTCTCGCGCCACCTCTTCCTCTCTGCTTCAACCTCCTTATGGGAGGTGGCTAGAAAGTCTGCACTGGAACCATCAAGGGTACATGGAAATGTTTAAGTCTTTAAGGATTATTGGTACCGACTTGTAGCTATGTGGGACACCTCAGGTCATTTGTGGCACAAGAAACTGTCCATTGTCCACTAACTGAATTTGCCATGTGTCTCGGCGCTCTCTACCAGGTGAGTGATGCTGTGCTGCCTGGGAGAAGCAGGAAGCTGTGTCTGCATTTTCTGAGACCCTGGATGTAGACGGCTGTGACTGTGTGTGTGACGCATGCAGACACATTAGCCTGAATAACCTCATATACATGAATCCTTCAACTTGGTAGACATCCAATGGTGTCTCTTGAGTCCTTGGTAGCCTAGTTAATGGTCCTAATATATTCATTGGATGTTGTTATTGTTCTACTATATACGGTTCTTATTGTAACTGTTAATATGGCTTGTCATTCCTCCCACTCACCCTGGGCAACTCAATTAGTTGTTTTAAATGATGATGGTTGCTATATTATAGTAACATAGCCATCTGTCTAAAGTAAATATGACAATATCTTACTGATGACAAAAAAAAGGGGTTCTTGTGAATGATTTGCTTACTTTAGAAATATAATTGTATTGCCAAGCCACTTTAGTGTTCTTAAGACAAAATCATCATTGGCCCCCATTGAGAATGCCTGGGGCAGCACAGTCACAATGCCTGGGGCAGCACAGTCACAACACCTGGGGCAGCACAGTCACAATGCCTGGGGCAGCACAGTCACAATGCCTGGGGCAGCACAGTCACAATGCCAGTGGCAGCACAGTCACAATGCCAGTGGCAGCACAGTCACAATGCCTGGGGCAGCACAGTCACAACGCATGGGGCAGCACAGTCACAATGCCTGGGGCAGCACAGTCACAATGCTTGGGGCAGCATAGTCACAATGCCTGGGGCAGCACAGTCACAATGCCTGGGGCAGCACAGTCACAATGCCTGGGGCAGCACAGTCACAACACCTGGGGCAGCACAGTCACAACGCCTGGGGCAGCACAGTCACAATGCCTGGGGCAGCACAGTCGCAATGCCAGTGGCAGCACAGTCACAATGCCTGGGGCAGCACAGTCACAATGCCTGGGGCAGCACAGTCACATTGCCTGGGGCAACACAGTCAGATTGCCTGGGGCAGCACAGTCAGATTGCCTGGGGCAGCACAGTCACAATACCTGGGGCAGCACAGTCACAATACCTGGGGCAGCACGGTCACAATGCCAACGGCAGCACAGTCACAATGCCTGGGGCAGCACAGTCACAATGTCTGGGGCAGCACAGTCACATTGCCTGGGGCAGCACAGTCACAATACCTGGGGCAACACAGTCAGATTGCCTGGGGCAGCACAGTCACAATACCTGGGGCAACACAGTTAGATTGCCTGGGGCAGCACAGTCAGAATGCCCGTGGCAGCACAGTCAGAATGCCTGGGGCAGCACAGTCAGAATGCCCGTGGTAGCACAGTCACAATGGGAGTCAACCCATGAATAGGTTTCCCCCCTGTCTGATACAGCCAAGGAAGTATGATGTAGCTCATGACTATGATCCATTGAGTTGTCTGAAGAAGAAAATTTAAAATTAAAAAACACTGAATTGCTAAGGTAATTTCCAGATTGTCTGCTTCTTTTTTAAATCAACTGATGAAACGCTGCTGTTCCTTCCTAATGCAAATCCTGATGTCATAAGCGGCTCACACTAATGTCTAGAATGAGGAGGCATTGGCAGGAACAACACTGAATCACTGATCTCTTTAAATAAGAGCCCAGGGTCTGGTTGCAAAAAAATACCTTAAGTTAATTTCCCCCTCATCTTTTCCCTTAAAGTTTCTTTAACTCTAAGTAGGTTGCACAAAAGTGAATTTCCTAAGAGAGAGAGAGAGAACAGCCAATCAGGATACATTCAAAAAACACATCAATACTGACTGGTCACTGTGTCTAAAGCAAGTCCTAAAACTCATCCAATCATTACATAATATCTCCAGGAGATGAGAGGTGAGGACCCCGGATCAGAATACCAAGTCTTCAACTGCAAGCCGCCTCTTTCACCTGTCAATTGAAAGTCCACAGAAAAATGTCCGTACCGTTGGGTTTGCTGTCTGTGTGCAATTTGTATGTTTCCTCCCACATTCCATCTTCCACTTTCTCATTGAAAGGTTACAATTATTGGAAGCTTGCGGGAACTCAGGGAGTGCCTGAAATGCGTATATTCTATGTTACTCAATTGAGACACATAGTCATTTTGATATGTCAAGTTTTTCAGATAATCTTCATATTGGCATAATTATGGTTCCCTAAATGTGCTATTTCACATAATCTCCACAGAACGACGCTGATACAGCTCAACTCTCCCTGTTGATTCACATGTTTCATGACTGCTATGATCAATCAAATAATATCTCTCCGTTGTTTTTTTTGGTGCCTAAAATACCCGTTATTGCCCAACTGGGATGCGTTTCGGGAAAGCGCTAACTTATAGACGACATGAAAGTCAAAAAAGTAACTGCATGACGCCAACAGATGGTGCCTTAAAAGGTTCTAATCTTTTAGAAAACTGCAGATTCGTGGAAATGAGTGTCTAGACAGGATCATTTCAAATGAGTGCCTAGACAGGATCCTTTCAAATGAGTGCCTAGACAGGCTCCTTTCAAATGAGTGCCTAGACAGGATCCTTTCAAATGAGTGCCTAGACAGGATCCTTTCAAATGAGTGCCTAGACAGGATCCTTTCAAATGAGTGTCTAGACAGGATCTTTTCAAATGAGTGTCTAGACAGGATCCTTTCAAATGAGTGCCTAGACAGGATCCTTTCAAATGAGTGCCTAGACAGGCTCCTTTCAAATGAGTGCCTAGACAGGATCCTTTCAAATGAGTGCCTAGACAGGATCCTTTCAAATGAGTGCCTAGACAGGATCCTTTCAAATGAGTGTCTAGACAGGATCTTTTCAAATGAGTGTCTAGACAGGATCCTTTCAAATGAGTGCCTAGACAGGATCCTTTCAAATGAGTGTCTAGACAGGATCCTTTCAAATGAGTGCCTAGACAGGATCCTTTCAAATGAGTGTCTAGACAGGATCCTTTCAAATGAGTGTCTAGACAGGATCCTTTCAAATGAGTGCCTAGACAGGATCCTTTCAAATGAGTGCCTAGACAGGATCCTTTCAAATGAGTGCCTAGACAGGATCCTTTCAAATGAGTGCCTAGACAGGATCCTTTCAAATGAGTGTCTAGACAGGATCCTTTCAAATGAGTGCCTAGACAGGATCCTTTCAAATGAGTGCCTAGACAGGATCCTTTCAAATGAGTGCCTAGACAGGATCCTTTCAAATGAGTGCCTAGACAGGATCCTTTCAAATGAGTGCCTAGACAGGATCCTTTCAAATGAGTGCCTAGACAGGATCCTTTTCTACTGTACCTCCAAAATCATTATGACAAAATGTTAGAGAAGAGGTTACTGACACTATCGTTGACATTTAGTAAAGCAACAGGTGTTAATGCAATGGAGACAGCATTTGAACACCTCGAACACTAACTGTCATCAAAGTGAAAACACGATTCAGTGCAATTACAAAGCACTGCAGTCAGTTAGTCAATTACAAAGAACAAACCATTCACTAAACCCTAAATCTCAACTAAATCTTGTCATGAATATTGTGTAAATAGAGGAAGTTGAGGAGACTAAAGTGCTTGGATTGGGGCGGCAGGTAGCCTAGTGGTTAAGAGTGTTGGGCGGGTAACCAAAAAATTGCTAGATGGAATCCCCGAGCTGACAATGTAAAAGTATCTTGTTCTGCCCCTGAACAAGGCAGTTAACCCACTGTTCCTAGACCAGTTAACCCACTGTTCCTAGACCAGTTAACCCACTGTTCCTAGACCAGTTAACCCACTGTTCCTAGACCAGTTAACCCACTGTTCCTAGACCAGTTAACCCACTGTTCCTAGACCAGTTAACCCACTGTTCCTAGACCAGTTAACCCACTGTTCCTAGACCAGTTAACCCACTGTTCCTAGACCAGTTAACCCACTGTTCCTGGACCAGTTAACCTACGGTTCCTAGACCAGTTAACCCACTGTTCCTAGACCAGTTAACCCACTGTTCCTAGACCAGTTAACCCACTGTTCCTAGACCAGTTAACCCACTGTTCCTAGACCAGTTAACCCACTGTTCCTAGACCAGTTAACCCACTGTTCCTAGACCAGTTAACCCACTGTTCCTAGACCAGTTAACCCACTGTTCCTAGACCAGTTAACCCACTGTTCCTAGACCAGTTAACCCACTGTTCCTAGACCAGTTAACCCACTGTTCCTAGACCAGTTAACCCACTGTTCCTAGACCAGTTAACCCACTGTTCCTAGACCAGTCAACCCACTGTTCCTAGGCCAGTTAACCCACTGTTCCTAGACCAGTTAACCCACTGTTCCTAGACCAGTTAACCCACTGTTCCTAGACCAGTTAACCCACTGTTCCTAGACCAGTTAACCCACTGTTCCTAGACCAGTTAACCCACTGTTCCTAGACCAGTTAACCCACTGTTCCTAGGCCAGTTAACCCACTGTTCCTAGACCAGTTAACCCACTGTTCCTAGACCAGTTAACCCACTGTTCCTAGACCAGTTAACCCACTGTTCCTAGACCAGTTAACCCACTGTTCCTAGACCAGTTAACCCACTGTTCCTAGACCAGTTAACCCACTGTTCCTAGACCAGTTAACCCACTGTTCCTAGACCAGTTAACCCACTGTTCCTAGACCAGTTAACCCACTGTTCCTAGACCAGTTAACCCACTGTTCCTAGACCAGTTAACCCACTGTTCCTAGACCAGTTAACCCACTGTTCCTAGACCAGTTAACCCACTGTTCCTAGACCAGTTAACCCACTGTTCCTAGACCAGTTAACCCACTGTTCCTAGGCCAGTTAACCCACTGTTCCTAGACCAGTTAACCCACTGTTCCTAGACCAGTTAACCCACTGTTCCTAGACCAGTTAACCCACTGTTCCTAGACCAGTTAACCCACTGTTCCTAGACCAGTTAACCCGCTGTTCCTAGACCAGTTAACCCACTGTTCCTAGACCAGTTAACCCGCTGTTCCTAGACCAGTTAACCCACTGTTCCTAGACCAGTTAACCCACTGTTCCTAGACCAGTTAACCCACTGTTCCTAGACCAGTTAACCCACTGTTCCTAGACCAGTTAACCCACTGTTCCTAGACCAGTTAACCCACTGTTCCTAGACCAGTTAACCCACTGTTCCTAGACCAGTTAACCCACTGTTCCTAGGCCGTCATTGAAAATACGAATTTGTTCTTAACTGACTTGCCTAAGTTAAGTAAACTGACATGGTCTAAACGTATTGATGCAACAGTAGCTAAGATGGGGAGAGTGATGTTCTGCTTTCTTGACATCTCTATCAACAAAACAAGTCCTACAAGACCTAGTTCTGTTGCACGTGGACTACTGACCAGTTATATGGTCAAGTGCCACAGAGGGACTTTGGCAAATTACAGTTGTCCCAGAAAAGAGCAGCACGGCTAGCCCTTAAGTGTACACAGAGAGCTAACATCGATGACACGCATGTCTTTTATCTCCTGGCTCAAAGTAGAGGAGAGATTGACTGCATCACTACTTGTCTTTGTGAGAGGCACTGACATGTTGAAAAACATAGAGGTGTCTAGCACACAGCTCAGACACATGCCACAAGGGGTCTCTTCACAATCCCCAAGTCCAGAACAGATTCTGGAAAACGCACAGTACTACACAGGGCCATGACTACAAACTCTATTTCACATCAATTAACTCATGAAAGCAGTAAAATCTGATTTTAAAAAAATAAAAAAACGGATTAAACTACACCTTATGGAACAACAAGGACTATGAAGAGCCACAAACGCATACGCACGCTAGCACACACACTCTACACACATATACATTGTAATATTGTTGTATGGTGGTATTCTACATGTTGTATTGTAGATATGTTGTGGTATAATAATGTTATATGATGTACTGTACTCTTTTATTTTGGGTTTTACGTGTGATGCAAGTGCCTCAATGTGTTTGGACCCCAGGAAGAGTAGCTGGTAGGGATCCCTAATAAATACACATTTAAAAAATGACAGATACCATATCTTAATTTGAGCCAGTTTCACACAACAGGAAAACAATCCTGCAGCAACAGTTAATGTGAATTGTTATGTAGATTATAATTAATGGAAATTTTTCCGTAGGGGTTTGGGCAAATCAAGTCTGAAATTGGAAATTGGAAATGATTATGCAAAAGGCTTCTAACTTTGTTTAACCTCGAAAACACTACACGTTTGCGTTTCCTGCTATGCAGGAAAATTCATGCAACAACAGGATGATCAAATTAAGATATGGCATCTGTACATGTGCTGTTCATTAAAGGGAGATAAAGGCTAAACTCACATGCATATGTCATAGCAAAGCTGCTTGCTGTGTCGACCATGTCCACTTGTGGTACCAGTTTGGGGATATCCTGGTGATGAGAGAGTGCAAACCGAAAAACCTCATATTCGTGGGAGCCGTTTGGGAACAATCCCCCTGTGTGCAAGACAAAGGCCATCATTGAAAAGGGTTCACATCAACTGTCATCAAACAACGAAAATTTTAACGTAGCCTAATACAAAATAAGACGAATGGGGACTGTCTTGCAACTTTGGAATTACGCAGCAGTTTAGATGTGAAACCGACAGGACGCAGTAGTGATATAATAAGCATTCCGTGTTGATAATACTCACCTATATTTATATTACTTGGGAAATTTGAACCAGCGCAAAACCCAACACAAAAACTAACAAAGACCGAGGTAAGTCGTCGCTGCATATTTCCTTTTGCATTGGCGACGAAAAAAGAAACAAATGCCAAATAAAGGTCTGCTTCTGTTGCCCACAAGCCACTCACAATGCATTCATAGTTGTAGTAGACTAACTGAATTCGCAGAGCTTGAGTCACAACCGCTCTCTCCCTAGCCTGGCGCACTCTCTCTCGCTGTCTGCGGTGCGCGCAGAGCTAAAGATAATGACGGTGTCAATACACAAGCAGACGGAGCCCTACCTACTTTAGATATAAACTGCGGAGCTTCGATTATGTCAGCATTAAATGGGAGCTCATGATGGTTTTCTGAACATTCTGTCACCGTATTCACACAGTATCGTATGAGAATTACGCTTAGATAAATCGTTACAGAACTGGGAATGCCCAAATTCCTTGCACAGACTGTGTTAATAAACCAGTAGTGGAGTTGCCAAGACGTTCATGGCATAATGATTGTGCAAGCAGCTCATTACCGGTCTATGATTGGTCGCAAATGGCAACCTAAATCGAGCAGTTAATTACATTTTATGTAGACAAGTATAATGAAAATAATGACACATATATTTAACTAATTAATTACATCGTATGTACACAAGTATAGTGAAAACAATGACACATATAGTTAACTATTTATGACACATACATATGTTATTATTAGGTTACAACACACAAATGTATAGCCTAATGAGGCTGTTTTGCGACGGACATCAAGGTGTAGACCGACAGTAAGATAATAAATACGGAGTATTTTAACATGCGGTATTTTACAGTCATACATCTCTTGAAAGATACAGTACTTAGGCCTGACCCTCACAACTGCTCTGTCACATAATAACATATATACGGCACAGCGTTTAAATTCTGCCTATACATCAGAAATCAGACAACAAGAATGCGGCTTTGTCTTAATATGCAGCCGACCCGAGATCAACTCTTTGCGCGCGCTCTAATCCAGGACATCGGAAATGAATGAACGCCTTAACAGACGACGTGTTGGCCTGATAATAGCCTCATTACTACCTCGTTTGGCCCTACCCCTGTTCTCGTGTCTGGAGTCTTATGACTTTGGATCAGGAGAGAGACACGGACACAGAAGTGATTTTTAGGGACTGCTCTTTTTGGACAGCAGAATATTTATTGGCGCTATAGGTTTTTGCAAATGGGAGAAACATTTGTGATAGGCCTACTTGCATAACAAATACTAACACTACTTACATATTTTTATCCACAGTGCTGAGTGTATACTGTCACCAAGCTAGCAGTAAAACAACATTTTAAAACAACGTTGTCACGTGCATCTACTGCACAATTCTATAGCAACCCCACAGCTCGAGCTCATAAATAGACTAATGTTAAATCCCTAACTTCCCGATTTTCAACAGTTGAAAACCAGACAATGGATAAAGGATGAATGCATTGTGCATTCACTGCATCTATTAAATGCCGAATGACATAATGCATTACAAACCTGAGGAATTTAAACACTGTTGGAATCAATCTCGCTAGCTGTGGGCCAATTATTTTCTCTAGATCTCAGACATGACTGTAAAAGCCCGTTCGTTGTGTTTACATCCATGGCATGCTGTTTTGTGGTATTCCTAACACATTATGCAAGATGCAGTGTCAAACACATTTCCTCACCTTGAATTCTAGATTCAGATTTGATGCATATTGTGAATCATGAGTCATCAGTAAATAGGTGACAGTAATAGAGAATTAAGATGGCATTTTCACCACAACAATGAATCACACAATTTCACAACCAGAAGAGTCAGCCATTGTTAAATTCAAAATGCGTCGAAGAAGATACATATTTCTGCAAGATGAACACCTCAGTTTATTTGTTAGAACACAAACAGTATAGTATTTGGTAAAGAAGGAATATGTTTTCACTTGTGGATGTGTTTAGAGAGGATATGTGTACATGTCACTTCCACAGGAATGTCACCATGGTACTGGACAGTATAGAATGAGTGATGAGATGAGTAGGAGGAGGAAGGCAAGGTATCACTGTCACTCCATATGTAGCAAAGATGGTTCGGTGAACAACTCCTGCATGAAGAGTATAACCTTAATGAAGTCATACTTGAAGATTTGTGTTAGCTCGCAGAACCAATGCCTTGACCATACCTCACCGGGCTATACTGTCTTGAGTGATGCACGTGATCAGGAAAATACACACGCACAAGTGACTATCACTGTATTTTCTTAGTTGATAATGGATATTTTAAATCCCCATGTAAATGTTTAAATTTTATATATATATTTTTTAAGACACTTGATATTATTAACACTCCCTTTAAACCAATAGTATAATGTTCAAGTGTCAGGTTCGTAATAAGGAAAGGGCGCTGGGTGTGTTGAGTTCCACATCTTTATTTGCAATGAAACTTCTCAAAAAAACAAAAATAAGCAACCTCAGTGGTGCTACAAGCACAAACACAAAAAATATCCCACAAACCGAGGTGGGAAAATGGCTACCTAAATATGATCCCCAATTAGAGGCAACGAATACCAGCTGCCTCTAATTGGGAACCACACAAAGCACCAACATATAAATATTGAACTAGAACAACCCCTAGTCACGCCCTGACCTACTTCACCACAGAGAACCAAGGGCTCTCTATGGTCAGGGCGTGACATCAAGATCTGTAATATTCACTTGGATAAGATGTGTTCCTGGATAGCGGAACACCCTCTTTCATATCCGCGCAACAGATGGAACGCTGAGCTTTTACACTATGTTGTTCAGTAATTAAGAGAGAATGGTGCATGAACACAATCCACTGTGAGATCATTAGATTACAAACTATAGGGAAAGGAAAAAAAATGCTTTGGAATGCAATTTTTACTAAACAGTGTCTTGTTAGTTTACAATTACAGGCTTTTACTGATTAAATATTCACTTTACACGTAGTAGTAACACCAGGGAGGAATTGGATATTTCTATGTCGTGGCTGTTTTAGAGGGAATTCACTTGTGCTCTCTCATGGTAATTGGGCTTCTGAAGCAAGTGCCAGGAATATGCCTTATGTGAGTTAGCTATTGTAGTTGTTGAGAGTCTGTTGAAAAACAAAACAATTATATAATTGATATTCATAAGTAATACATTAATACTCTAAATTGAATAATTGAGTTTTGACTTACTTTTTGTATAATTTAGTTAGCACTGAATAGCCTCCTATAGCAAGCAAAATGAACAAGAAAATAGTGCATTGGAACCTGGGATATAGGACTGGTGTGTGAGAATTCAACATCAGACCATGTGTTTAGACCCTCAAAACTGGCAACAACATACAGTAAGCATCACCATTAAACCAAAAACTTCATTTAACTAGGCAAGTCAGTTTAAGAACAAATTCTTATTTACAAAGACAGCCTAGGAACAGTGGGTTAAGTGCCTTGTTCAGGGGCAGAATGACAGATTCTTACCTTGTCAGCTCGGGGATTCAATCTTGAAACCTTTCGGTTACTAGTCCAACACTCTAACCACTAGGCTACCTGCCGCCCCTACACTCTAACCACTAGGCTACCTGCCGACCCTACAATCTAACCACTAGGCTACCTGCTGCCCCTACACTCTAACCACTAGGCTACCTGCCGCCCCTACACTCTAACCACTAGGCTACCTGCTGCCCCTACACTCTAACCACTAGGCTACCTGCTGCCCCTACACTCTAACCACTAGGCTACCTGCCGCCCCTACACTCTAACCACTAGGCTACCTGCTGCCCCTACACTCTAACCACTAGGCTACCTGCCGACCCTACACTCTAACCACTAGGCTACCTGCTGCCCCTACACTCTAACCACTAGGCTACCTGCCGCCCCTACACTCTAACCACTAGGCTACCTGCTGCCCCTACACTCTAACCACTAGGCTACCTGCTGCCCCTACACTCTAACCACTAGGCTACCTGCTGCCCCTACACTCTAACCACTAGGCTACCTGCCGCCCCAACGCTCTAACCACTAGGCTACCTTCCGCTTCACCTTCTATGCTAAAGATCATGGGATGGTAATGCATTATATGATAATGTGTTTGCTGCTGAATGAACTATCCAGGATTTGAACTTACCCAGGAGTCTCCTGGGTAAATCCCACTGACCTCTTAGTCTGAATTTAGTTAACACTTACCAGGTAAGTTGACTAAAAACACATTCTCATTTACAGCAATGACCTTGGGAATAGTTACAGAGGAGAGGAGATGAATGAGCCAATTGGAAGCTGGGGATAATTAGGTGACCATGATCGTATGAGGGCCATGTTGGAAATGTAGCTAGGACACCGGGCTTAACACCCCTACTTTTATGATAAGTGCCAAGGGATCTTTACTGACCACAGAGAGTCAGGACACTTTAACGTAACCATCCGAAAGACTGAAAGTAAGTCATAAGTAAGTAAGCACAAGTTTCTTTGGGGATAAAACAAAAAAATCACCTTTATTTAACCAGGTAGGCTAGTTGAGAACAAGTTCTCATTTGCAACTGCGACCTGGCCAAGATAAAGCACAGCAGTTTGACACATACAATAAAACAGAGTTACACATGGAATAAACAAAACACAGTCAATAATACAGTAGAAAAAAAGAAAACAAAAAGTCTATATACAGTGAGTGCAAATGAGGTAAGTTAAGGAAATAAATAGGCCATGGTGGCAAAGTAATTACAATATAGTAATTAAACACTGGAATGGTAGATCGGCAGAAGATGAATGTGCAAGGTAGAGATACTGGGGTGCAAAGGAGCAAAAATAAATAAATAAATACCAGTATGGGGATGAGGTAGGTAGATAGATGGGCTGTTTACAGATAGGCTAAGTACAGGTGCAGTGATCTGTAAGCTGCTCTGACATCTGGTGCTTAAAGCTAGTGAGGGAGATGTGAGTCTCCAGCATTACCAATAAGGAGTTGCAGATTCAAATAGTACATGCATTAATCGTACCAGTTGACCACTGCAATCACTCATGGGAAGACTGGTTGAGTCTGAGGTTGGCGATCGGCCACGACAAATAGTCACAAACAAGGCGGGCCCATTTTGTACATCATGTGCAGTAATTTGTCAAGTCCCGGGGTGCGACGTATTTCCATGTGTTGCCCATTTATGAAAAGAGGACAATGGATGAAATATTAAACAGATGAATAATGGAACAAACCATCCAACCAGCTGACATCCATTTTGCTTAAACTTTTTTGTCATATTGATTGTGCTTTTTTGTTGTTGTTGTTGTTGTTGTTGTTGTTGTTTTTGTTGTTGTTGTTGTTGTTGTTTTTGTTGTTGTTGTTGTTTTAGTTGTTGTTGTTGTTGTTGTTGTTGTTTTTGTTTTTGTTGTTGTTGTTGTTGTTTTAGTTGTTGTTGTTTTTGTTTTAGTTGTTGTTGTTTTTGTTGTTGTTGTTGTTGTTCACAGCACATTAAAAGCATTTTTTTTATCTCCCTCCCATCCTCAGACCCCCTGGCTGTTTTCCCTGGCCTGTGAGAAAGGTGAACGAGCCAGATTCATCCACTGGTGTTCAGAGGTCACACTTTCAGCCCCATTATACTTTTAAAAGCTTTAAATCTTTGACAAGCAGACAGTGAGACAGGAAGCCACTGGACAAAACCTGGTTGAATCAACATTATTTCAACCCAGAAATTCAATGCGATGATGTTGAATCAACGTAGAAAACTGATTGGATTTGAAAAAATCAGCAATGTAAAAGGGACTTAAAATAAATAAAAAAAATTTCACCCAACTTTTAAACCAAAATCCAATGACATGGTTTGTTTTGTTGATTTCACGTTGAATTCACGTTTGTTGATAACTCAACCAAATGTAAATCAAAATTAGACGTTGAACTGGCGTCCGTGCCCATTGGTAGGTCTCAGTGCATTCGCCCCGTCCAGAAAGCACAACGGTTATTCCCGTCATTATCACACAAAGTAGTGTGTGGTGCAAAAATAAAAAAATATATAAAAAATGCCTTCCTCCTTTCATATCCATTTTGTTTCAGTATCTCAACTGTCACATCTTTTTCTTGCTGGAGGCAAGAGGAAGTGTTTGTCTCAAAATGAGGCGCACAGAATTGTTTCCCGAAGATGGGATGATGAGGTGCAAGAATCAAACTGTCAAATATGTCTGTGAAGGACTAGCTTCATCAGCTTTTCTTGTTCAGTCCTTGATGTGAGAAGGAGAGAGAGAGAACCTTTGATTGTGCATCTTAGAGTTTTAAGTTCAGGCCATTTTTACACAAACTACAGTATAATGAATAACTGAGGATAGGTCTGACTGTGGCTTTTGTACTGAGTGTATTGCTACAATGAGAGTGGATTGATTTAGTCAGAAAAATACTATGTGAAACAGAAGAAACACAACTATCAAATCAGCACTCCTCCCAGTGCTTGCAGAATGTCTATTTACCTCATCCCAGAGAACTCTGCATACTCTGGAGACCTGTACACCAGAGGAGGCTGGTGGTAGGAAATACTCATTTTAAGGGCTTGAATGGAATCGTACCAAACACATCAAACACATGGAAACAACATGCTTGACTCCTTTCCATTGATTCCATTCTAGCCAATACAATGAGTTGTCCTTCTATAGCACCTCCCACCAGCCTCCTCTGATGTACACGTGTGTTAACCCAACAATGAGAGTATGGTGAATTTCGAAGTGTCATGTCTTGTGTTCCCTAGGAATACTAACTCACCAGCAGTGGATAGATAGGTCTGTCTGTTGACGTCCTCCAAGACCTGGCAAAAAGAGACATTAGTTACACAGGGTTTACAGCTCTGTGTAGCGACAGCTAGCCTAGTGGTTAGAGCGTTGGTCCAGTAACTGAAAGGTTGCTGGATCGAATCCCAGAGCTGACAAGGTAAAAATCTGTCGCTCTTCCCCTGAGCAAGACAGTTAACCCACTGCTGAAGAGGTGGATGTTGATTATGGCAGCTCCTTGCAGTTTAAGTCACAGAGTTTTCCCCAAGCTTACATTATCAGGCCTCCTGGGTGGTGCATCGCTAGAGGCTTCACTGTAGACCCTGGTTCGTTCCCAGGCTGTGTCACAACCTGCTGTGATTGGGAGTCCCATATGGCGGTGCACAATTGGCCCAGCATCATCTGGGTTTTGGCCAGAGTAGGCCGTCATTGTAAATACGAATTTGTTCTTAACTGACTTGGCTAGTTAAATAAAGGTTACATCAGCAAAACCGTTAACAATGACCTTTAGGTTGGTTTCAACAATGACCTTTAGGTTGGTTTCAACAATGACCTTTAGGTTGATTTCAACAATGACCTTTAGGTTGATTTCAACAATGACCTTTAGGTTGGTTTCAACAATGACCTTTAGGTTGGTTTCAACAATGGTTGGTTTCAACAATGACCTTTAGGTTGGTTCAACAATAACCTTAAGGTTGGTTCAACAATGACCTTTAGGTTGGTTTCAACCATGACCTTTAAGTTGGTTTCAACAATGACCTTTAGGTTGGTTTCAACAAAGACCTTTAGGTTGGTTTCAACAAAGACCTTTAGGTTGGTTTCAACAATGACCTTTAGGTTGGTTTCAACAAAGACCTTTAGGTTGGTTTCAACAATGGTTGGTTACAACAATGACCTTTAGGTTGGTTCAACAATGACCTTTAGGTTGGTTTCAACAATGACCTTTAGGTTGGTTCAACAATGACCTTTAGGTTGGTTTCAACAAAGACCTTTAGGTTGGTTTCAACAATGGTTGGTTTCAACAAAGACCTTTAGGTTGGTTTCAACAATGACCTTTAGGTTGGTTTCAACAATGGTTGGTTTCAACAATGACCTTTAGGTTGGTTCAACAATGACCTTTAGGTTGGTTTCAACAATGACCTTTAGGTTGGTTCAACAATGACCTTTAGGTTGGTTCAACAATAACCTTTAGGTTGGTTTCAACAATGACCTTTAGGTTGGTTCAACAATGACCTTTAGGTTGGTTTCAACAATGGTTGGTTTCAACAATGACCTTTAGGTTGTTTCAACAATAACCTTTAGGTTGGTTTCAACAATGACCTTTAGGTTGGTTTCAACAATGACCTTTAGGTTGGTTCAACAATGGTTGGTTTCAACAATGACCTTTAGGTTGGTTTCAACAATGACATTTAGGTTGGTTCAACAATAGTTGGTTTCAACAATGACCTTTAGGTTGGATTCAACAATGACCTTTAGGTTGGTTCAACAATGGTTGGTTTCAACAATGACCTTTAGGTTGGTTTCAACAATGACCTTTAGGTTGGTTTCAACATTGACCTTTAGGTTGGTTTCAACAATGACCTTTAGGTTGGTTCAACAATGGTTGGTTTAAACAATGACCTTTAGGTTGGTTTCAACAATGACCTTTAGGTTGGTTTCAACAATAACCTTTAGGTTGGTTTCAACAAAGACCTTTAGGTTGGTTTCAACAATGACCTTTAGGTTGGTTTCAACAATGACCTTTAGGTTGGTTTCAACAATAACCTTTAGGTTGGTTTCAACAAAGACCTTTAGGTTGGTTCAACAATAACCTTTAGGTTGGTTTCAACAAAGACCTTTAGGTTGGTTTCAACAATGACCTTTAGGTTGGTTTCAACAATGACCTTTAGGTTGGTTTCAACAATGACCTTTAGGTTGGTTTCAACAATGACCTTTAGGTTGGTTTCAACAATGACCTTTAGGTTGGTTTCAACAAGGGTTGGTTTCAACAAAGACCTTTAGGTTGGTTTCAACAATGACCTTTCGGTTGGTTTCAACAATGACCTTTAGGTTGGTTCAACAATGACCTTTAGGTTGGTTCAACAATAACCTTTAGGTTGGTTTCAACAATGACCTTTAGGTTGGTTCAACAATGACCTTTAGGTTGGTTTCAACAATGGTTGGTTTCAACAATGACCTTTAGGTTGTTTCAACAATAACCTTTAGGTTGGTTTCAACAATGACCTTTAGGTTGGTTTCAACAATGACCTTTAGGTTGGTTCAACAATGGTTGGTTACAACAATGACCTTTAGGTTGGTTTCAACAATGACATTTAGGTTGGTTCAACAATGGTTGGTTTCAACAATGACCTTTAGGTTGGTTTCGACAATGACCTTTAGGTTGGTTCAACAATGGTTGGTTTCAACAATGACCTTTAGGTTGGTTTCAACAATGACCTTTAGGTTGGTTCAACAATGGTTGGTTTCAACAATGACCTTTAGGTTGGTTTCAACAAAGACCTTTAGGTTGGTTCAACAATAACCTTTAGGTTGGTTTCAACAAAGACCTTTAGGTTGGTTTCAACAATGACCTTTAGGTTGGTTTCAACAATGACCTTTAGGTTGGTTTCAACAATGACCTTTAGGTTGGTTTCGACAATGACCTTTAGGTTGGTTTTAACAAAGACCTTTAGGTTGGTTTCAAAAATAACCTTTAGGTTGGATTCAACAAAGACCTTTAGGTTGGTTTCAACAATGGTTGGTTTCAACAATGACCTTTAGGTTGGTTCAACAATAACCTTTAGGTTGGTTTCAACAATGGTTGGTTTCAACAATGACCTTTAGGTTGGTTTCAACAATGGTTGGTTTCAACAATGACCTTTAGGTTGGTTCAACAATGGTTGGTTTCAACAAAGACCTTTAGGTTGGTTCAACAATGGTTTGTTTCAACAAAGACCTTTAGGTTGGTTTCAACAATGGTTGGTTTCAACAATGACCTTTAGGTTGGTTCAACAATGGATGGTTTCAACAAAGACCTTTAGGTTGGTTCAACAATGGTTGGTTTCAACAAAGACCTTTAGGTTGGTTCAACAAAGACCTTTAGGTTGGTTTCAACAATGGTTGGTTTCAACAAAGACCTTTAGGTTGGTTCAACAATGACCTTTAGGTTGGTTTCAACAAAGACCTTTAGGTTGGTTTCAACAATGGTTGGTTTCAACAAAGACCTTTAGGTTGGTTCAACAATGACCTTTAGGTTGGTTTCAACAAAGACCTTTAGGTTGGTTCAACAAAGACCTTTAGGTTGCTTTCAACAATGGTTGGTTTCAACAATGACCTTTAGGTTGGTTTCACTTTTACCTCCGTGATGATGTGAGTTTTCTTATAGCATTGTTTGTGATGCTTCATTTCACCACTGACTCTCCACACTCTCAGAAGTTCTCGGTGGCAATAGGGTCGTTCCGTATGAGTATGAAAGATGGCGATGCAACGAGTCGGGATGCTTTCTTTTGTAAGATTTGTATAAACATTTATATTAAAACCATTTTCAAATAGTTTGACATAAACTTTAAAATTATATCAAACTCAGCCGTTTATCTTTTTCGATGATGAGGACATGGATGTCTCCTGGTAGGGTTGGGTATGCAAAATGGGTTAACTGTGGGTCCAAATGGAGCACCTCCATCTCCTGAATGTTTTTGCATTCAGGTCCAAAACGTCACTTCCTGACCACTTTTACCAAGGGCAAACATGTATGGAAGATTTCGTTCAAATTGAAAGGGGGTGTAGTCAGAAAGTGATTGAGATCATATGCAACAACCCAATAGTAACCAGCATTCACAGAGTGCTTGAGAATGGTAAGCCTCATCTGTGGGCGTCGCTTATCCGCATTGTGTCAGATCAGTGAGACTTTAAAGCGGATCAACACTAAAGGTCAGAGAAACACCATGAAAGAAACAGCATAGGAGTCCTTTAGGAGCCCAACGTGAGAGAGGATCTGAGAGCTCATTTCTGTTACGATGAAAGCTGTTCATCAAAAACAGTGAAGCGTTCAGCACCATAGTGGCATAGCGCAGATTCGCGGGGCCCCCGCAATGTCCGACCAAGCCGAACAAATGTATATATATGTTTTTTTATTCTATGTGGCAGAGCGATAAATGTATATGTAGCTAATCTCATGCTATTTTACACATTTTGCACAGAGGCTGAGAGAAAATGTTGCTGTTTTAGAGCTCAGGGATTCTTGAAAGATGGGAGACTTCTTTCCACACATATTTGTCTTTTTTTAACGATTTATATATATTTTTTATAGACCAAAATATCAACTATCACACGTCTTCATAAAATGCAACTAACTGGATTCATGTCAACTCTGTCCACCATAAAATACATTTAATTTTGACAATTATTGTCCAACAAGTTTTTAAAGGATTTGATTGTTTATTTATAACTTTAAATATGTAATATAAATCTCCAAACTTCTTTTTGTTTTGTTTTACATCACTATTACATGTCTACAGGGCATTTCGTTAACATTTTGGCATGTTTTTCTAGATTTTCGAACATTTAAACAAGTTTTATAAATATATCATTGTCTTATAGGTCTAGCACAAACAAATATCCTACTTCTATTGTTAAAATATATGTTGCAGATCAGTGATCAAATATTTTTTTTCTAAATAGTAACAACAACAAAAAATGACTCCATCAGTAACGGCCTTGACAAGCCAACCACATAGCTGACAACAGATACTCAAAACAGACACAATTTTTCCTCTAAAAAAAGTAAAGTTAAATACAAACATTGTAAAATACGGACAATTATTAATTTTAAAATCTCCAATAAAAACAAAACCATTCAATCAGATCTTTCAGAGTTGACAAAAATGTAATTTTTCAATGTCATTCAAGTGGTATAGAGTGTAGAAATTGTGTTTTTCCTCAGTTGTTTTAAGACTCTTAAAACATAATTAAATGTAACAGTATATGAATTTTGGTTCAATTACTGTTATGGTGAGTGAATGAGGACCCAAAAGCGAACTAACTTAAACAGAGCTTCTTTAATAACCAAACATAGGTAGGCTCAGATAGACCGGCAGATTCCGACAGGACAGGACAAGGTTACAGCAAACATGACGATAGTCTGGCTCAGGCATGAAACACAACAAACAAGAATCCGACAAGGACAGGAACAGAAACAGAGAGAGATATAGGGACCTAATCAGAGGGAAAAAGGGAACAGGTGGGAAACGGGGTGAATGGGTAGTTAGAGGAGACAAGGAACAGCTGGGGGAAAGCGGGGGAGAAAAGGTAACCTAACAACGACCAGCAGAGGGAGACAGGGTGAAGGGAAAGGACAGAGACAAGACACAACATGACAGTACATGACAGTACCCCCCCACTCACCGAGCGCCTCCTGGCGCACTCGAGGAGGAAACCTGGCGGCAACGGAGGAAATCCTCGATCAGCGCACGGTCCAGCACGTCCCGAGAGGGAACCCAACTCCTCTCCTCAGGACCGTACCCCTCCCAATCTACGAGGTACTGGTGACCACGGCCCCGAGGACGCATGTCCAAAATTCTATGGACCCTGTAGATGGGTGCGCCCTCGACAAGGATGGGGGGGGGGGGGGGAAGACGAGCGGGGGCGCGAAGGACGGGCTTGATGCAGGAGACATGGAAGACCGGGTGGACGCGACGAAGGTATCGCGGAAGAAGAAGTCGAACTGCGACAGGATTAATGACCCGAGAAATACGGAACGGACCAATGAACCGCGGGGTCAACTTGCGAGAAGCCGTCTTAAGGGGAAGGTTCTGAGTGGAGAGCCAAACTCTCTGACCGCGACAATATCTAGGACTCTTAGTTCTACGCTTATTAGCAGCCCTCACAGTCTGCGTCCTATAACGGCAAAGTGCAGACCTGACCCTCTTCCAGGTGCGCTCGCAACGTTGGACAAAAGCCTGAGCGGAGGGGACGCTGGACTCGGCGAACTGAGATGAGAACAGCGGAGGCTGGTACCCGAGGCTACTCTGAAAAGGAGATAGCCCGGTCGCAGACGAAGGAAGCGAGTTGTGGGCGTATTCTGCCCAGGGGAGCTGTTCTGACCAAGACGCAGGGTTACGAAAAGAAAGACTGCGTAAGATGCGACCAATAGTCTGATTGGCCCGTTCTGCTTGACCGTTAGACTGGGGGTGAAAGCCGGAAGAGAGACTGACGGAAGCCCCAATCAAACGGCAAAACTCCCTCCAAAACTCCCTCCAAAATTGAGACCAAACCAAAAATTAAACTATGACAATAAAGTTACCCTGCCGGACAAGTATTTTCCCGACTTTCAAGGATCTCTGAGCAAATTTCCTGCTATTCTAGACATTTTACCATGAGGCTGAGAGAAAATATTGCAGTTCTAGAGCTAATTTCCTGTAATTGTAAACATGTCTTTCATGGTTTACAATGTGTCCACATGTTATCGGGGGGGCCTGACTTCCAGGGAGACCCCAATCAAAGCTTGTGGGCACCCCCTGACTTGCGGGGGCTGCAGGGGTGTGTGCTACGCTAGTGGATCCTGGGACTGAACACCTCCCTCTGCAACTGGGTGTGCAAAGAAGGACCTAGAAAAACCGCAGCTGTCCCAGAACAGAGTGGCACGTCTTGCTCTTCACTGTAACCAGAGGGCTAACATCGATACCATGCGTGCCAGTCTTTCTTGGCTAATATTAGAGGAGAGATTGACTGCATTGTTTTTTGTTTTATGAGAAATGCGCAAGTCAGTGTTGAAAATTCAAAATGTTTTGCACAGTCAATTTACACACAGCATTGACACACACACACACCCACCCAACCAGACATGCCACCAGGGGTCTTTTCACAGTCCCAAAATCCAGAAAAAAATTCAAGGAAACATACAGTGGTATATAGAGCCATGACTACATGGCTTCCATCACAACAAACCTGGCTTTATTAAACAGATACAGAAACACCTCACGGCACAACGCCCCTCCCCTATTTGACTTATTGTAAGTGCATGTACTGATAGATCCTACTGAATGTAAGTTTAGTATATGGAAATGTAAATATACTGTAAGGTCTAGAATAGCTGGCCTCTGTGTTTCATCTCAGTATGGAGTCAGTACAGAACCTTTTAGTTCTATTTGTCTTGTTTTGTAGTTCTGTCCTTAAACTGTTCTTGTCTATTAATATTCTGTATTTTGTCATGTTTCATGTCTTGTGTGGACCCCAGGAAGAGTAGCTGCTGCTATCGCAACAACTAATGGGCATCCTAACAAAATACCAAATGCTGGACTTCCTGATGGGCCGACACCAGGTGGTGAGGGTAGGCAACTACCCCTCCGCCACACTGACCCTGAACACGTGGGCCCCCCAGAGATTTGTGATTAGCCACCTCCTGTACTCCCTGTTTACCCACGACTGCATGGCCACACACGACTCCAACACCATCATCAAGTTTGCTGATGGGAACGACGGTGGTAGGGCTGATCACCGACGGCGATGAGACGGCCTACAGGGAGGAGGTCAGAGACCTGGCAGTGTGGTGCCAGGACAACAGTTTCTCCCTCTCAACTTCAGTAAGACCAAGGAGCTGATCGTGGACTACAGGAAACATGGGGTTGCACACACGCATCCACATCAACGGGGCCGCGGGGGAGAGAGTCAAGAGCTTCAAGTTCCTTAGTGTCCACATCACTGTGGACATAACATGGTCCTCTCACACCAGCATAGTTGTGAAGAAGGCACGACAAAGCGTCTAGTCCCTTTGATTTGTCACAGCCTCTCAGATCCTCAAGAAACTTTACAGGTGGTGAAAGCATTTCGACTAGTTGTATCACCGCCTGGTATGGCAACTGCACTGCCCTTGACCGCAAGGCCCTACATCGGGTGGTGCGGACAGCCCAGCGCATCAATGGTGGCGAGCTCCTGTATGGACAGGACATTGATTCCATGAAAAAGGTTCAGACTCCAGTCAATCAAGCCATGGACTGTTTTCTCTAACTGTATCACTACAGTACATACCTATCTCTATCACTACAGTACATACCTCTCTCTATCACTCCAGTACATACCTCTCTCTATCACTACAGTACATATCTACCTCTATCACTACAGTACATACCTCTTTCTATCACTACAGTACATACCTATCTCTATCACTACAGTACATACCTCTCTCTATCACTCCAGTACATACCTCTCTCTATCACTACAGTACATATCTACCTCTATCACTACAGTACATACCTCTCTCTATCACTACAGTACATACCTCTCTCTATCACTACAGTACATACCTCTCTCTATCACTCCAGTACATACCTATCACTACAGTACATACCTATCACTACAGTACATACCTCTCTCTATCACTACACTACATACTTCTCTCTATCACTACAGTACATACCTCTCTCTATCACTACAGTACATATCTACCTCTATCACTACAGTACATACCTCTCTCTATCACTACAGTACATACCTCTCTCTATCACTACAGTACATACCTCTCTCTATCACTCCAGTACATACCTATCACAACAGTACATACCTATCACTACAGTACATACCTCTCTCTATCACTACAGTACATACCTATCACTACAGTACATACCTATCACTACAGTACATACCTCTCTCTATCACTACAGTACATAACTAACTCTATCACTACAGTACATACCTCTCTCTATCACTACAGTACATATATATCACTACAGTACATACCTATCTCTATCACTCCAGTACATACCTATCTCTATCACTACAGTACATACCTATCTCTATCACTACAGTACATACCTATCTCTATCACTACAGTACATATCTATCACTACAGTACATACCTCTCTCTATCACTCCAGTACATACCTCTCTCTATCACTACAGTACATATCTACCTATATCACTACAGTACATACCTCTCTCTATCACTACAGTACATACCTCTCTCTATCACTACAGTACATACCTCTCTCTATCACTCCAGTACATACCTATCACTACAGTACATACCTCTCTCTATCACTACAGTACATACCTATCACTACAGTACATACCTCTCTCTATCACTACAGTACATATCATTCACTACAGTACATACCTCTCTCTATCACTACAGTACATACCTATCACTACAGTACATACCTCTCTCTATCACTACAGTACATAACTAACTCTATCACTACAGTACATACCTATCTCTATCACTACAGTACATACCTATCACTACAGTACATACCTCTCTCTATCACTACAGTACATACCTATCACTACAGTACATACAGTGCATTCTGACAGTATTCAGAACCCTTCACTTTTTCCACATTTGGTTACGTTACAGCCTTATTCTAAAATGTATTAAATTAAATTTTTTCCTCATCAATCTACACACAATACCCTATAGTGACAAAGCGAAAACATGTTTTTAGAATTGTTTGCAAATTTATAAAATAAAAAAGTATCACATGTATCATGTCTGCAGCATTGAAGGTCCCCAAGAACCATTGGCCTCCATTATTCTTAAATGGAAGAAGTTTGGAACCACCAAGACTCTTCCTAAAGCTGGCCACCTGTCCAAACTGAGCAATCGGGGGAGAAGGGCCTTGGTCAGGGAGGTGACCGATGGGAGAATCTTCCAGAAGGACAACCACCTCTGCAGCACTCCACCAATTAGCCCTGTATGGTAGTGTGGCCAGACAGAAGCCATTCCTCAGTTTGCCAAAAGGACTCTCAGACCATGATTCTCTGGTCTGATGAATCAAATATTGAACTCTGCAGGAAACCTGGCACCATCCCTACGGTGAAGTATGGTGGTGGCAGCATCATGCTGTGGGGATGCTTTTCAGCGGCAGGGACTGGGAGACTAATCGGGATCAAGGGAAAGATGAATGGAGCAAAGTACAGAGAGATCCTTGATGAAAACCTACTCCAGAGCACTCAGGCTCTCAGACTGGGGCGAAGGTTCACCTTCCAACAGGACGTGACCCTAAGCACACAGCCAAAACAAGGCAGGAGTGGCTTTGGGACAAGATTCTGAATGTTCTTGAGTGGCCCAGCCAGAGCCCGGACTTGAACCTGATTGAACATCTCTAGAGAGACCTGAAAATATCTTTGCAACGATGCTTCCCATCCAACCGGACAGAGCTTGAGAGGATCTGCAGAGGAGAATGGGAGAAATTCCCCAAATACAGGTGTGCCAAGCTCGTAGCGTCATACCCAAGAAGGCTCGAGGCTGTAATCGCTGCCAAAGGTGCTTCAACAAAGTCCTGAGTAAAGGGTCTGAATACATATGTAAAAGTGATATTTCAGTGTTTTTATTTTTATACATTTGTTAACATAAAAACCTGTTTTTGCCTTGTCATTATGGGGTATTGTGATGTCATTATGGGGTATTGTGATGTCATTATGGGGTATTGTGATGTCATTATGGGGTATTGTGTTTAGATGGATGAGGGGAAAAACCGATTTCATCCATTTTAAATTAAGCCTGTAATGTATCAAAATGTGGAAAAAGTCTAAAACTTCTTCCTGTGCATGTTCATCCAGGCTGTGTCACAACCGGCCGTGATTGGGATTCCCATAGGGCGGCGTACAATTGGCTCAGCGTCGTCTGGGTTTGGCCGATGTAGGCCGTCATTGTAAATAAGAATATGTTCTTTAACTGACTTGCCTTGTTAAACAAAAGGTTAAATAAAGATTATTTTTTTTTAGAGTGACATTTCCCTTGAACTACTTAATGTACACGCCCCAGAACATTATGACCTCCATCCTCCTTGTTACTGCCTGAGGGGAAGACAGTGTCCTTACCGGTGAAGTGTAGAGATGTCAAATTACTCTGCTGATTGAAGAAGACTGGGATGGCTTTGTCACCGTCATGGCAGAGAGGAAGTAGAGGAGCACAGCAAGTCACCTCATGAGACAATATCACTGAGTCAGCCAATGAGTGGCAGACCTTGGGTTCTCGGGTGCAGGAAATATGCAACATTCAACCTGCAATTTAGAGTTATTCCTTCATACAATGAAAGTGATTGTGATGGCAGTATGAGTCAGTCATTATATTGCAGTAATGTGAACACTTTCAGTAATGAAAGTTCCACCAATAGATGTCACAGCTGTTGTGCTGCCATGCACAGACAAAATTTAAGCGCAAGACGAAATGCCAGGAAAACCACTCTCGGTCTCTTTGTTAATCTATATTTTGATTCTATGTCCATGAGAAGGAAGGCTATGATTCATGGCCTGCCCCCATAATAAGAGGGAACCTGATTAAGTAAAAGCATGCTGATTTGTGGGTAAAAAAAACAACAACAACAAAAACACTTGTGTTGAATTCTAAACCAAGATTACATTAACTCCTGGCATAGATAGGACTCCATGGGTTACTTTGAAATTACAGCTCATCTGCTTTTTTTTTGGGGGGGGGGGGGGGGGGTCCTTAAATCATATATAATTCCTTTTATTTAGGTTGTCATGGCAACTGCGGAACTCTTTGAAGCTATTTTATAGTTTCTCTGGGGCGAGGGGGGGCGAGGGGGTGGGGTGTGTGTGTAATGACTCTCAGCTTTATAGCACTACAAACAGACTGTGCCGCGTTGGAGCATAAACATGGTGCACCCTGGGCTATGTGACACACAGAAAAACTGCCGTGTGTAGAGGTAGAGGAGGCGGAGGAGGAGGATCAAAATGAGATAAAGACATCATGACAGACAGCTGCTGCTGTGATGACTTGCTAATGAAGCCCATACAATCAGATCAGAACCTGCAGGTTTTGCAAACACAACAGGCGGTAAGGAAATTTTTTTGAGAGAGTTTCTTGTTCTTTCAGCTTTGTATTTTCTTTGAGATGCTTGGCAAGCATTCAGGACTAGAGGGTAGACGTAGCATAGTCAAGTAAATCTGTCTCCCTCCATTTCATATGATATGTTACACATTTGCAATATGTGTGATGTGTTAAGAATTCCAATTTGTTGCTGCTAATGTTAGATAGGACGCTAATGCTAACATTAGCTAGGCGGCTAACGTTAGCTAGACTAGGGGTTAGGGTTAAGGGGTTAAGGTTAGGGTCAGAGGAATGGTTAGCTAACATGCTAAGTAGTTGCAAAGTGGCTAAAAAAGTGGTAAGTAGTTGCAAAATTGATAAAATGCTAAAGTTGTCCCCGTGATGAGATTCAAACACACAACCTTACGGTTGCTAGACGTTCATGTTATACTGTACACCCACCCATCCACCTTGCTTTAGCTTTTGATTAGCCATCGTCTCCATGACATCACCTACAAGTGTGATGAGGTATTTCTATTGGAGAGGCAGTTTCTGCCTATTTACACAGTGTACTGTTTTTGCCCCAGAGTTCATCGCACCATCATGGACCTACTGGTCACACACTGATTTAATCATCATTGTTTCCACGTCATTTCAATAAAAGGATGTTGAACCAACATGGAATAGACGTGAATTGACTGTCTGCGTCCAGTGGGAAAGGCCTAATTAATACGATAATGGAGTCAGCAGTTTTATGCTGGAGTTAAGATATCAGTCATATAAAAACTAAATCACTGTAATTCAATGGAAGCTAGTTTCAGTGATGGATCACAGAAGAAAACAAGAGCAGGTGGAAAAAAACATTTTTAGTGTGTATGCGTGTACACGCATATGCGTGTGTTTTTGTGTACTTGTGTACACAAATATGCATGTGTTTTTGTGTACGCGTGTACACGCATGTGTGTGTGTGTGTGTGTGAGTGAGACTAGACAAACAACAGGAATATTTAGGACAGCCTCTGTAGTGATAGCTTTTGAACTGCTTCCTATTATAACCAAAAGCTGTAGTGCTGACTCTGAAGTTCCTCCCCATGTCAGCCATTTTGCAGAGAATAAAGCGAGGCTGAAATATGGGGATGGTTAGCTGCAGCACAAGAGGGGGACCTTGAAAGTGGAGAGGAGGGTGATTCAGATAGGGGCGGACTGGGACAAGAATTTGGCCCTGGCATTTTTTCCACACTAGCCCACTTCACTGTACCAGTGACTGGTGAGACGTGGTCCTCGTCCTCTTTTTTAACCAGCTCATGTTTAAAACAAATACAACATGTAAAAACACCACTGTTTAGGGAAATAGGTAGCCTAGTGGTTAGAATCATTAGGCCAGAAACCAAAAGGTTTAAATCGCCAACTAGGTGGAAAGTCTGTCGATGTGCCCTTGAGCAAGGCGCTAAACCCTAATTACTCCTGTATGTCTGCTAAATGAGTAAAATGCCTCTGACTGGAGATACAACTCACCACTATAACTGCGCTTCTGCTCTAAACATTTAGTTTGCCTCGCTGTTTGTGCTGTCTTCTCTGCTTCTTCATGTTTTCTGTCTGTCTGCTTAAGCCTTATACGTTATAAACGCCAAGCTAAAGACTTAGGATATACTGTGCCATCGGAAAGAATTCAGACTTTTTCTAAAAAACATTATTTTTAACTAGGCAGTCAGTTAAGAACAAATTCTTAAGTTCAATGACGGCCTAGGAACAGGTTAACAGCCTTGTTTAGGGGCAGAACGGGGATTTGAACTTGCAACCTTTTGGTTACTAGCCCAATGCTCTAACCACTAGTCTACCCTGCCGCCCCATTTTGTGACCTTACAGCTCAAAAATTCATGAAATTAAAAAAAGTCTTCAGCAATCTACACACAATACCGCATAATGACAAAGCAAAAACAGGTTTAATAAACTTTTGCAAGGTATTAAATATTAAAAACAGAAATACCTTATTTACATAGGTATTCAGACCCTTTGCTATGAGACTTGAAATTGAGCTCAGGTGCATCCCGTTTCTATTGATCTTCCTTGAGATGTTTCTAAAACTTGATTGGAGTCCACCTGTGTGTAAATTCAATTGATTGGATGTGATTTAGAAAGGCACATACCTGTCAATATAAGGTCCCACAGTTGACAGTGCAAGTAAGAGCAAAAACCAAGCCATGAGGTTGAAGGAATTGCCAGTAGAACTCCGAGACAAGATTGTGTCGAGGCACAGATCTGGGGAAGGGTACCAAAAAATGTCTGCAACATTGAAGGTCCCCAAGGACCCAGTGGCCTCCAGCATTCTTAAATGGAAGAAGTTTGGAACCATCAAGACTCTTCCTAGAGCTGTGGCCGCCCGGCCAAACTGAGCATTCGGGGGAGAAGGGCCTTGGTAAGGGAGGTGACCAAGAACCCGATGGTCACTCTGACAGAGCTCTAGAGTTCCTCTGTGGAGATGGGAGAACCTTCCAGAAGTATAACCATCTCTGCAGCACTCCACCAATCAGGCCTTTATGGTAGAGTGGCCAGATGGAAGCCACTCTTTAGCAAAAGGCACAAAAACCTGCTTGGAGTTGGCCAAAAGGCACCTAAAGACTCTCAGATCATGAGAAACAAGATTCTCTGGTCTGATGAAACAAAGACTGAACTCTTTGGCCTGAATGCCAAGCGTCACGTCTGGAGGAAACCTGGCGCCATCCCTACGGTGAAGTATGGTGATGGCAGCATCATGCTGTGGGGATTTGTTTCAGCGGCAGGGACTGGGAGACTAGGTAGAAACTTTCATTACAGGAATCATTAGGATAATGCACTTTACTGTTTGACCAAATCGTAGTTTTAGCTGCCCGAAGAAAAAGGACGTTGCGAGTGAGGTGACAATATAGAATGTACTTTTTCTGCATTAATAACAGGCACCCTTTCCGAGTGGGAGCAGGTCTCTTTGCTGATGTCGCAATGCACTTTGAATGTGAGTTTGCATGACCTCAACTAAGCCAAACAGATAACAGGGCCTGCCCATCTTGCTAGGGGGTCCGACCAATGCCCGCTGACCAACCAAAGTCTCATTATAGATTAATATGAAAAGTTGGGCAAAAATGATCAAATGAAACTTAACATGCCCGTGGGCCGTGTCACCTGTTTCTCTTTATATATATATATATAAAAAATGTGTGTCTGTCTATATTTTTTATTGAATCTTTATTTAACTAGGCAAGTAGGTTAAGAACAAATTATAATTTACAATGACGGCCTATCAAAAGGCAAAAGGCCTCCTGTGGGGATGGGGGCTGGGATTAAAAATGACAAAATAAATAAGATATAAATATAGGACAAAACACACATCACGACAAGAGAGACACCACAACACTACATAAGAGACACCACAACACTACATGAAGAGAGACACCACAACACTACATAAAGAGAGACACCACAACACTACATAAAGAGAGACACCACAACACCACATAAAGAGAGACACCACAACACTACATAAAGAGAGACACCACAACACTACATAAAGAGAGACACCACAACACCACATAAAGAGAGACACCACAACACTACATAAAGAGAGACACCACAACACTACATAAAGAGAGACACCACAACACTACATAAAGAGAGACACCACAACACTACATAGAGAGAGACACCACAACACTACATAAAGAGAGACACCACAACACTACATAGAGAGAGACACCACAACACTACATAAAGAGAGACACCACAACACTACATAAAGAGAGACACCACAACACTACATAAAGAGAGACACCACAACACTACATAAAGAGAGACACCACAACACTACATAAAGAGAGACACCACAACACTACATAAAGAGAGACACCACAACACTACATAAAGAGAGACACCACAACACTACATAAAGAGAGACACCACAACACTACATAAAGACAGACACCACAACACTACATAAAGAGAGACACCACAACACTACATAAAGAGAGACACCACAACACTACATAAAGAGAGACACCACAACACTACATAAAGAGAGACACCACAACACTACATAAAGATAGACACCACAACACTACATAAAGAGAGACACCACAACACTACATAAAGAGAGACACCACAACACTACATAAAGAGAGACCTAAGACAACATCATAGCAACACACAGCATGGTAGTAACACAACATGGTAGCAACATGGTAGCAACACAACATGGTAGCAACATGGTAGCAACAAAACATGGTAGCAGCACAACATGGTAGCAACACAACATGGTAGCAACATGGTAGCAACACAACATGGTAGCAACATGGTAGCAACAAAACATGGTAGCAGCACAACATGGTAGCAACACAACATGGTAGCAGCACAAAACATGGTACAAACATTATTGGGCACAGACAACAGCACAAAGGGCAAGAAGGTAGAGACAACAATACATCACACAAAGCAGCCACAACTGTCTGTAAGAGTGTCCATGATTGAGTCTTTTGAATGAAGAGATTGAGTGTTGTTGCAGCTTGTTCCAGTCGCTAGCTGAACTGAAAAGAGGAGTGACCCAGAGATGTGTGTGCTTTGGGGACCTTTAACAGAACGTGACTGGCAGAACAGGTGTTGTATGTGGAAGATGAGGGCTGCAGTAGATATCTCAGATAGGGGGAAGTGAGGCTTAAGAGGGTTTTATAAATAAGCATCAACCAGTGGGTCTTGCGACGGGTATACAGAGATGACCAGTTTACAGAGGAGTATAGAGTACAGTGGTGTGTCCTATAAGGAGCATTGGTGGCAAATCTGATGGCCGAATGGTAAAGAACATCTAGCTGATCGAGAGCACCCTTACCTGCCGATCTATAAATTATTTCTCCGTAATCTAGCATGGGGTAGGATGGTCATCTGAATCAGGGTTAGTTTGGCAGCTGGGGTGAAAGAGGAGCGATTTAAGATAGAGGAAACCAAGTCTAGATTTTACTTTAGCCTGCAGCTTTGATATGTGCTGAGAGAAGGACAGTGTACCGTCTAGCCATACTCCCAAGTACTTGTATGAGGTGACTACCTCAAGCTCTAGAGCCTCAGACCACTCAACAAATAAATGGTTCAGACTGTTTGGCATTTGTCAGAATTGCCAGATGGCCAATCCTCCCCTGGGTTCCTCAGACAATCTTTGTTTTCTTCTGCTCCATCAGTAAATCACTCATCTAACCACAGAGCCTTCTCTTCTTCAGGAAGCTTCACTCTGAGCAACAGCACAGAGCCTTCTCTTCTTCAGGAAGCTTCACTCTGAGCAACCGCACATAGCCTTCTCTTCTTCAGGAAGCTTCACTCTGAGCAACAGCACAGAGACGTAACAGAGTTCCTTCTACACACCAGCAATAATAACCCATTTCCAGATATATTCAACTGATGGCCTCGATACAAAAATGCATGCTGAGCTCTTTAGCAAAGGGAGTGTACAAAAACAAAACAAATGATTCAAAATATTTGACAAATTTGCCATGACCCGTGAAAATGTTATAGGAAGCGGATATGTAAACACACCTAGAGTCAACCTCACAGCTCTCCATTCCAGGCTTATGCTGTGGTTGCAAATGTATTAATTATTCATAAAATAATGTGATGAATAATTTGTAATATGACATTTAATCATGTGTTGGAGGTCTCCTGCTGAGAGTTTAAGATGGCCATGCAAAGGATCATTTAGTTATTTGATTTAGAATTTTAGGAACCATTTAGATATAAAAATGTTTTAATAATTTTAGATTTTTTTTTAGTTAAGAACAAATTCTTATCCTCAATGACAGCGGTGGCTAACTGCCTGTTCAGGGGCAGTTAACCCCCATTTTTTCTACTTTGTAGAACAACAGTGAAGACATCAAAACTCTGAAATAACACATATGGAACCATGTAGTAACCAAAAAAAGTGTTAAACAAATCCAAATATATTTTAGATTAAAATATAAATTCTTCAAAGTAGCCCACCCTTTGTCTTGATGACAGACAAAGGGGTGGTGAAGATAAGTGAGGATAAGCCCGTCAGCAGGGTTGTTCTGTGAAGTGCACACTTTGTGTCAGTTATGCACCATCAAACATTACAATTCATTCTTAAATTAATATTCAAACAATGCTCTTTGTCAGCCATCCAATCTAAATCTAATTAATTAATAGTTTGGGAAGCAACTATTTAATAAAGGTGTTATTAAAATTATTTGTGCTCTTTTTTTATTAAATACTGACTATTCAATATGCACTCACTTTTCAGTACTTGTGTATATTATGAGCGTGATTGAAATGCATATTGTTAGATTTAACTTAGAACTGTAATGATGTTTCACATTGTGTCATAGTGTCAAATCATATGGACAATGAGAAGTAAACATCTGTGACTGAAAACGCTTTGATCTGCATTGAAAATGTGCAATATGACTCCCAGTCACGTGTTCAATGGAATGGAACTCAAAAGGTAACTAATAGCAATGTTTACACAATTCTGTAGCTCACACTTCATTTCCCTGCCAAAAATCATTTGCAGTTTTCCAGTCTGTTGAGCTCGCTTTCCTCTACATACGGCAGACGGAGTTCAGTTGTGGCGTGCAGTCTGTTCAAAGGGGCGGCCAGCCAGGGAAGACCTCAGAGAGAGAGGGGGGAAGGGAGGGGACGGCCGGCCAGGGAAGACCTCAGAGAGAGAGGGGGGAAGGGAGGGGACGGCCGGCCAGGGAAGACCTCAGAGAGAGAGGGGGGAAGGGAGGGGACGGCCGGCCAGGGAAGACCTCAGAGAGAGAGGGGGGAAGGGAGGGGACGGCCGGCCAGGGAAGACCTCAAAGAGAGTGAAGGGAAGGGAGGGGACGGCCGGCCAGGGAAGACCTCAGGGAGAGAGGGAGGGGAGGAGACGGCCAGCCAGGGAAGACCTCAAAGAGAGTGGGGGGAAGGGAGGGGACGGCCGGCCAGGGAAGACCTCAGAGAGAGAGGGAGGGGAGGGCCAGCCAGGGAAGACCTCAAAGAGAGAGGGAGGGGAGGGGACGGCCAGCCAGGGAAGACCTCAGAGAGAGAGGGAGGGGAGGGGACAGCCAGCCAGGGAAGACCTCAGAGAGAGAGGGAGAGAGAGGAGAGGGGACGGCCAGCCAGGGAAGATCTCAGAGAGAGAGAGAGAGGAGAGGGGACGGCCAGCCAGGGAAGATCTCAGAGAGAGAGAGAGAGGAGAGGGGACGGCCAGCCAGGGAAGATCTCAGAGAGACAGAGAGAGGAGAGGGGACGGCAGCCAGGGAAGATCTCAGAGAGAGCGAGAGGCGAGGGGAAGGCCAGCCAGGGAAGACCTCAGAGAGAGAGAGAGGCGAGGGGATGACCAGCCAGGGAAGACCTCAGAGAGAGAAGGGGGAGGGCATGGCCAGCCAGGGAAGACCTCAGAGAGAGAGAGAGGCGAGGGGAAGACCTCAGAGAGAGAAGGGGGAGGGGACTGCCAGCCAGGGAAGACCTCAGAGAGAGAAGGGGGAGGGCCAGGGAAGTGCACAGAGAGAGAGAGAGAGAGAGAGAGTGGGGACGGACAGACAGGAAAGACCTCAGAGAGTGAGCGAGAGAGAGGAGAGGGAGGGGATGGCAAGCCAGGGAAGACCTCAGAGAGCGAGTGAGAGAGAGAGGAGAGGGAGGGGATGGCAAGCCAGGGAAGACCTCAGAGAGAGAGAGAGGAGGACGGCCATCCGGGGAAGACCACAGAAAGAGTGAGAGGAGGACGGTCAGTCAGGGAAGACCTCAGAGAGAAAGAGAGGAGACAGAGAGTGGGGAGGAGCCAGTGCAGAGCACAGAGATGGAGATGGACAGGCACGAAAGACACGAAAGACCTCAGAGAGCGAGAGAGGGGAGGGGACGGCCAGCCAGGGAAGCCCTCGGAGATAAAGAGAGGGGAGAGAGAGAGAGAGAGAGAGAGAGAGGGGACGGCCAGCCAGGCGAGAGAGAGAGAGGGGGGGGGGGCAGCCAGGGAAGCCCTCGGAGATAAAAAGGGGGGGGGGAGAGAGAGAGAGAGAGAGAGAGAGAGAGAGAGAGAGAGAGAGAGAGAGAGAGAGAGAGAGGACTCCCAGCCAGGGAAGACCTCAGAGAGGAGAGGGAGAGAGAGGGGAGGAGACGGAGAGAGGGGAGGTGACGGCCAGCCAGGGACGACCTCAGAGAGAAAGAGATTGGAGGGGACGGCCAGTATAACAGACAAAAGCCCTGGAGCTGGACCTCGTCTGCTGTTCTCCGTAGGCTCCTTTAATCAACCTGTCAGTATTAGTTTGGGTACACACCCATGATCACCCTGCCCAGTCTCCTAGCTATTACCTCGGGTTCAGATCAATTTGGATCATTTCACAACCTAAAGCTAGGTTGACGTTGACCCCCAATCCTAACCCACTGGGCACACACTGGTTGAATCAATGTTGTTTCCATGTAATTTCAACGAAATAACTTGAACCAACGTGGAATAGAAGTTGAATTGATGTCTTTGCCCAGTGGTAAGGGGCCCCGGGGTGGTTTCTTCTTGCTCAGCACTCAAATATCTGACTAAACAGTTTTCTGAGTACTGGAATTTGCCAGGTAAGTAGTCTCTTATTGAGGTCTTATTACACCCACATTTGGGTTGCTGCCCCTGAGACCTGAACAGGTCATTACTTTCCTTTGAACCTACATCCAGATGAATACCCAGGGTTAATGTACATCATGCTCATACTCTAACATGCCTAAAAAGCAGACGTACATCTAGTCATAGACTGTTCTCTCTGCTACCGCACAGCAAGCGGTACCTGAGCTCCAAGTCTAGTCATAGACTGTTCTCTCTGCTACCGCACAGCAAGCGGTACCGGAGGGCCAAGTCTAGTCATAGACTGTTCTCTCTGCTACCGCAGAGCAAGCGGTACCGGAGCGCCAAGTCTAGTCATAGACTGTTCTCTCTGCTACCGCACAGCAAGCGGTACCGGAGCGCCAAGTCTAGTCATAGACTGTTCTCTCTGCTACCGCACAGCAAGCGGTACCGGAGGGCCAAGTCTAGTCATAGACTGTTCTCTCTGCTACCGCACGGCAAGCGGTACCGGAGGGCCAAGTCTAGTCATAGACTGTTCTCTCTGCTACCGCACAGCAAGCGGTACCGGAGGGCCAAGTCTAGTCATAGACTGTTCTCTCTGCTACCGCACAGCAAGCGGTAAGACTTTCCACTAGTTGATGGAACATTGCTGCGGAGACTTGCTTCCATTCAGCCACAAGAGCATTAGTGAGGTCGGGCACTGATGTTGGGCGATTAGGCCTGGCTCTCAGTCAGCGTTCCAATTCATTCATGGGGTTGAGGTCAGGGCTCTGTGCAGGCCAGTCAAGTTCTTCCACACCAATCTCGACAAACCATTTCTGTATGGACCTCACTTTGTGCACAGGGGCACTTCATTCTCACCAAGATGGCATAGCAGTCAGACGTCCTTTGTCCTCATCTTGTCGTGTCCCGTGTATATATATATTTACATATTTTCTTCACATATTTTTTTATATATTTTCTTTTCTATAAACTAAACTTCAAAACACTCTCCTGCAACCCGCCTCACCAATTAAAAATATACATATTATTCACTCATATCTGAAATCCACAATAGAAGCTAGCCAGAAGCTAGCCAGAAGCTGGCCAGAAGCTAGCCAGAAGCTAACCAGAAGCTAACCAGAAGCTAACCAGTTTACTGGCTAACGTTAGTATTCAGCTAACCACAGTTGGTGGTTATCAGCTGTCCTTTTGCTCGACAAGCTAACGCCAGATTTGTACAACGCGACTCAGACCAGAGCATACCGGACCTAATTTCTCTCCATATCTCCGGATTTCTACCGCAAGCTCTGGACATTTACACCTGGATCTTGAAGCTAGCTAGCTGCTATCCGAGTGACTATTGGCTTACGTCGGTCCCGGAGCAAACATAAATTATTCCGGAGCTAGCCAGCTGAAGAGTTCCATCAGCCACTCCTGGGCAACAATCACATATCCGGACCCGTTTTACTGCCAACGCGGAGCCCCGCCGTCTGCTATAGATCACCCTCTGCCCCCAGCTGTGCTCTGGACACCATATGTGAACTGATTGCCCCCCATCTATCTTCAGAGCTCGTGCTGCTAGGTGACCTAAACTGGAACATGCTTAACACCCCAGCCATCATACAATCATAGCTTTATGCCCTCAATCTCACACAAATGATCAATGAACGTACCAGGTACCACCCCAAAGCCGTAAACACGGGCACCCTCATAGATATCATCCTAACCAACTTGCCCTCTAAATACACCTCTGCTGTTTTCAACCAAGATCTCAGTGATCACTGCCTCATTGCCTGCATCCGCAATGGGTCAGCGGTCAAACGACCTCCACTCATCACTGTCAAACGCTCCCTGAAACACATCAGTGAGCAGGCCTTTCTAATCGACCTGGCCCGGGTATCCTGGAAGGATATTGACCTCATCCCGTCAGTAGAGGATTCCATGGTTATTTAAAAAAAATCCTCACCATCTTAAATAAGCATGCCCCATTCAAGAAATGTAGAACCAGGAACAGATATAGCCCTTGGTTCTCTCCAGACCTGATTGCCGTTAACCAAAACAAAAACATCCTATGGCGTTCTGCATTAGCATCAAACAGCCCCCGTGATATGCAACTTTTCAGGGAAGTTATAAACCAATATACACAGGCAGTTAGAAAAGCCAAGGCTAGCTTTTTCAAGCAGAAATTTGCTTCCTGCAACACAAACTCTAAAAAGTTATGGGACACTGTAAAGTCCATGGAGAATAAGAACACCTCCTGCCAGCTGCCCACTGCACACTGATAGGAAACTCTGTCACCACCGATAAATCCACTATAATTGAGAATTTCAATAAGCATTTTTCTACTGCTGGCCATGCTTTCCACCTGGCTACCCCTACCCCGGTCAACAGCACTGCACCCCCACAGCAACTCGCCCAAGCCTTCCCCATTTCTCCTTCTCCTAAATCCAGTCAGCTGATGTCTTGAAAGAGCTGAAAAATCTGGACCCCTACAAATCAGCCGGGCTAGACAATCTGGACCCTTTCTTTCTAAAATTATCTGCCGAAATTGTTACAACCCCTAATACCAGCCTGTTCAACCTCTCTTTCGTGTCATCTGAGATACCCAAAGATTGGAAAGCAGCTGCGGTCATCCCCCTCTTCAAAGGGGGGAACACTCTTGACCCAAACTGCTACAGACCTATATCTATCCTACCCTGCCTTTCTAAGGTCTTCGAAAGCCAAGTCAACAAACAGATTACCGACCATTTCGAATCCCACCGCAACTATGCAATCTGGTTTCAGAGCTGGTCATGGGTGCACCTCAGCCACGCTCAAGGTCCTAAACGATATCTTAACCGCCATCGATAAGAAACAATACTGTGCAGCCGTATTCATTGACCTGGCCAAGGCTTTCGACTCTGTCAATCACCACATCCTCTCGGCAGACTCGATAGCCTTGGTTTCTCAAATGATTGCCTCGCCTGGTTCACCAACTACTTCTCTGATAGAGTTCAGTGTGTCAAATCGGAGGGCCTGTTGTCCGGGCCTCTGGCAGTCTCTATGGGGGTGCCACAGTTCAATTCTTGGGCCGACTCTCTTCTCTGTATACATCAATGATGTCGCTCATGCTGCTGGTGAGTCCCTGATCCATCTCTACGCAGACGACACCATTCTGTATACTTCTGGCCCTTCTTTGGACACTGTGTTAACAAACCTCCAGACGAGCTTCAATGCCATACAACTCTCCTTCCGTGGCCTCCAACTGCTCTTAAATACAAGTAAAACTAAATAAATGCTCTTCAACCGATCGCTACCTGCACCTGCCCGCCTGTCCAACATCACTACTCTGGACGGCTCTGACTTAGAATACGTGGACAACTACAAATACCTAGATGTCTGGTTAGACTGTAAACTCTCCTTCCAGACCCATATCAAACATCTCCAATCCAAAGTCAAATCTAGAATTGGCTTCCTATTTCGCAACAAAGCATCCTTCACTCATGCTGCCAAACATACCCTCGTAAAACTAACCATCCTATCAATCCTCGACTTTGGCGACGTCATTTACAAAATAACCTCCAATACCCTACTCAATAAATTGGATGCAGTCTATCACAGTTCCATCCGTTTTGTCACCAAAGCCCCATATACTACCCACCACTGCAACCTGTACGCTCTCGTTGGCTGGCCCTCGCTTCATACTCGTCGCCATACCCACTGGCTCCAGGTCATTTACAAGACCCTGCTAGGTAAAGTCCCCCTTATCTCAGCTCGCTGGTCACCATAGCATCACCCACCTGTAGCACGTGCTCCAGCAGGTATATCTCTCTGGTCACCCCCAAAACCAATTCTTTCTTTGGCTGCCTCTCCTTCCAGTTCTCTGCTGCCAATGACTTGAACGAACTACAAAAATCTCTGAAACTGGAAACACTTATCTGCCTCATTAGCTTTAAGCACCAGCTGTCAGAGCAGCTCACAAATTACTGCACCTGTACATAGCCCATCTATAATTTAGCCCAAACAACTACCTCTTCCCCTACTGTATTTATTTATTTATTTTGCTCCTTTGCACCCAATTATTTCTATCTCTACTTTGCACATTCTTCCACTGCAAATCTACCATTCCAGTGTTTTACTTGCTATATACTATTTACTTCGCCACCATGGCCTATTTATTGCCTTTACCTCCCTTCTCACCTCATTTTCTCACATTGTATATATACTTATTTTTCTACTGTATTATTGATTGTATGTTTGTTTTACTCCATGTGTAACTGTGTTGTTTTATCTTGGCCAGGTCGCAATTGTAAATGAGAACTTGTTCTCAACTTTCCTACCTGGTTAAATAAAGGTTATATCTTTTTCTTTTTTTTTGTCAAGAATCAGGAAAAGTCCTTCCCCAAACTGTGGCCACAAAGTTGGAAGCACAGAACGTTCTAGAATGTTATTGTATGCTGTAGTGTTAAGATTTCCCTTCACTGGAACTAAGGGACCTAGCCCTAACCATGGAAAACAGCCCCAGGAACAGGTGTGGCTGAAATAGTCGAATCCACTCATTTGAAGAGGTGTCCACATACTTTTGTTTATATATAGTGTATGTATCCAAAGTTGGCTCTGTGTCTACACCAGCTAATGAGTTTCACTCCTGCCTTCATAATACATGGGTTATGGTACGATACTCATTGGAACACTGTGTAGGTCATCACTTCAGAGCATTGTGATATTTCTAATACTGCTTTCTCCGCTAGCTACAGTAAATACACATGGATCCCAGGGTGCTCACAGTGGTTAGAGGTTAGTGGTTAGTTCTCCAGCCCATTAGAGGAGACCAAGGTCAGTCGGTGTGCTCACGATGCTACCCACGATGCTCCTCCCCTCTGACCTGTTTTCATCACATCACATTCAAGTGATTACGCAATCTGTAAAACGTACTTTCAAGGTCTTTTTGGGCCCAGGTATCCAAATGTAAAAAATGTGATCAAATTTAATCAAATTTAATTAGATTTTATTTGACATCTGAAATCTCTCCCATGACAGGAATAAATGAGGGATGTTTTTTTTACTATTCTTTTTTTTCAGAGGAGTCGTCGCGTGAATAGTCCCTCTAGAATTGAATGTCTTAGGGTAATTTCACACAAGCGTGATTTCTCTCTCCCAAAGCCATAATCTTGTTGCAGCCATGCAGGATGCCTGTGCCTCTGTAGGACTTAGCAGGCAGAGTGGAAAGGTATGTTGCTATTCCGCTGACAGAACCAAATTGCGGATCAAAGCTGGATTCGTCCTCAAAATTTCACCAGGAGTGTTCTGCTTGTGTATTTATGTGTGTGTGTGTGTGTGTGTGATGTTTTTATGTGTGTCATTTTTGTCCGAATAAGTAGCATTTGCACTTGTGCTACAGACATACAGTATATTGAAAGCTGACATTGAGACAAATACCAAATCTTGTTGATAGAGCTGCTCCTACAGTGATTTTTACTCAAAGTGAAATAGAATGTGATTAACGTTGGGTAGAAAAAAAAAACAATATTCCTTTTTCCTGTTTTTGCCAGTAAACTATTGGAAACTTACCCCAAATATAGTTTTCTGTCTGTAGAACCTCATGTCATGTGTGGCTGGCTGGCTGGCTGGCTGGCTGTCTGTCTGTCTGTCTGTCTGTCTGTCTGTCTGTCTGTCTGTCTGTCTGTCTCTGTCTGTCTGTCTGTCTGTCTGTCTGTCTGTCTGTCTGTCTGTCTGTCTGTCTGTCTGTCTGTCTCTGTCTGTCTGTCTGTCTGTCTGTCTGTCTGTCTGTCTCCTTGTTGCTTATTCAGATGCGTCTATCCTTGCTGCTGAACACGAGATGCTGTTCAGCAGAGATGCTGTTCAGGAGAGATTGTCTTCAGGAGCGATGCTGTGCAGGAGAGATAGCGCTACGTTGGCTCAGTAGCAGGATTGTGTGAATCATTTCAGCCCTGTTCTGTGACTACGGCCCACTCAGCTCATCCCCTCATACCTTTGTACCCAAAGCTTTCCACAGCTCCTGCCTGGAAGGTACACTCATATGTGGAGACAAACAAGATTCTATTAATTTAACTCGCTGCTCTGCTGCTTGTCGCTCTGTGTGTGTGTGTGTGTGTGGAGGGGGGGGGGGGGGGGGGGGTTCCAGGTAAAAGTACATTTCAATTTTCTCAATATAACTTTCTGAATTTGAATGGAAGTGGCATTTTTGTACACACACACACACACACACACACACACAGCCCGTCTCCCTTGAGCACAGTCTTCATACGAAATTGCACTTCCATTCAACAAATAAGCCTTTTCATGAGGAAATATGATCAGCTAATATGAATGCAGACGGGCCCTATTAACATGATTTATGCCACAATTTGACATGTTGAAGACGGAGGACAGAAGGTATTCTAACCTGCATTAATATCGTATTCATATAAGCAGGCCGTTTCCCCGTCTTTGATGACTATTTTACTGATTACACCGACTGCAGGGATTCGCATGATGCCGCCAATGCCTGATCCCCTTTGTTTTTGCCATGCGCAGATCTATATGGAATCAGCCTGTACACCAAAAGGCATCATTACACACCAGCTCCAACTCATGAAGTCTCTCTCTCTGCATTGGATTCCAGCCGAAGCCTTATTTAAATGAGACGTGCAAAAAAAAAAACACTTCCCCGCTGCAACTTCAAGAGTGCCGTAATCGTGGATCTTATAAAATAGCTTCCCAAAAAGATAGGCGCAGAGATGTAAAGCATTCGCACCTCTGCTGCTCCCTTTGATGATCACCCCCTGTTAAGATCGCTCAATATTTCAGGGGGGGGGGGGACTATTGCACACAAGATTCAGCAAGCAGCAAAGAGTACCTTGGAAATAGAGGGTCTTATAAAATGATCACAACGAGGTGCTATAAACTATGTCCTCAAGTTAAATAGGTCTGATGAAATAGATCACGGAACGCTACGTCTCTCCTTTATTAATCATGTGGTTCCGTGTGTACTCAGTCCTCCGCCGCCCCCCTGTAGTGGGGAGAAAGGCAAACATCCAACCTGCATTCAATCAATCTGTGTTAAGACTAGCTTCATCGCCTCCATCTAATCCACACCCACAAAGACAAACACACGGACAAGCACATGTCTAGATAGCTCAGTGTTCACAAATACTACTTCCACTCGTGTTTTTTTTTTTTTTTTTTTGGTTTAGGAGTCAAAGCAGAGCGAGAGGAATGAGAAAACGAGAGTTCGGCACCATAAACAGGAGGCTCGTCGTTCCCTCGGCTGCCCAGCCTGAGGGCTCACAGCTGGGAGGCGCTTCTGCTCACCCCTGGGCCTCTCCTGGGGGGGTCAGCAGTGCCTCAACATACGCTCCATATAGAACAGGAAGGACCAACATTTAGACAGGATGTTTCAGGGATATTGAGTAATGGATTCATTAAAATACCTATTTTGTGTCAAATGCGGCGAAAATATACTTTGAAATTGCTCTGTGCTCTTTTGTGTAATAATGCGAGTTCCCGTATCAGAGTTGTGGGTGTAATGTGCACCTTGTATGCACCTCAAGGAAAATTACGATGTTTAGCGGGAAGATTTTGACGCAAACTACATTTGGACCGTTACAAATACTCTGTAATGACAATCTTTAGAAACAAATGCAATCAAGCCGTTTCTTAGTGATAAACCCTCAGGTAACCAAGCGTCTTACTTCACATAATGACCTTAATGATCTATAAATATATAAACTATGTAAGGCAACAAATGGATTTCTTCATCCATGGACTCAGAGCCAACAGCGTTCCATTTAAAGATAAGCCCATAATCCAACGCATGTGTCAGCACTGCTGGTCGGTCTCTGAAACAGTCATTAATATCAGTGAGAGATTGCTAATGAGGGTTAATCAGAACCTCTGCAGGATGCAAAATCATCGGTGCAAAACTGCTGAGGATGAGAGGAGATGGAGATTACAGAGGGAGATGTGATTGGGAGGGGAGTCCCAGGGATCTATAGGATTAATGACTTGATTATACCAAAACATGCATAGCCCAATTATTCTGATCTGTGATACAACAGGGTGTTGTTGTAATAATTTGTTTATCTCTTGGTACGGCAATATCTGTGGGATGAAAGTACACCGGCCTCTGTGGATGAAGGCAGAGTGAGAGTCACGTGGAGGTGTGAGAGATAAGGTCTCACTGTGGTCTCCTGAAGATATCATTAGTAGATGACTTCAGAAGAAGACCACAGTCAGACCTTATCATCACTAGATTACTGAGGAAGACCACAGTGAGACTGCGTAATAACTGCACTTACAGTTGACCGGGGCAGCTCTCGCCTGCCAGAAAGTTGACAAACTGTCTTGTTAGAAACGTGGCATTCTATGATTGTATGTCACATTGAAAGTCACTGAGCTCTTCAGTAAGGTCATTCTACTGCCAATGTTTTCCTGTGGAGATTGCATGGCGGTGTGCTCGATTTTCTATACACCTGTCAGCAACGGTTGTGGCTGAGTTAGGCCAAAATCACTCATTTGAAGGTGTGTCCACATACTTTTGTAATAATAGTGTAGTTAATTTTTGAATGTCGTGGAACATCACGTGTGATTAAGAGAAAGTCTGATGAGCTGTTAGTCCTCTTGTGATGTCATGAGCTCTCTACACCGATCGCACATCAATGGAAGAGGATTACAAGGATGTTTTCACCACAACACTGGAAACTCTGAGACTTTAGTATTTGGTATTTTTTTATTAGGATCCCTATTAGCCTCTGCAAAAGCAGCAGCTACTCTTCCTGGGGTCCACGTGAAACATGATATAGTACATAGTACAGAACGTTATTAGTCAAGGACTAAAATACATACATTTAATGGTTGTGTCTCTTTACAGTGAGTACAAGAGTGTGCAAAGCTGTCATCTAGGCAAAGGGTGGCTACTTTGAAGAATCTTAAATATAAAATATATTTTGATTTGTTTAACACTTTTTTTGGTTACTACATGATTCCATATGTGTTATTTCATAGTGTTGATGTCTTCACTATTATTCTACAATGTAGAAAATAGTATGAATAAATAAAAAACCTTGAATTAGTAGGTGTGTCCAAACTTTTGACTGGTACTGTATATAAAATGGCTCTCTCTTCACAGTCCCCTTTGTGCAGTAAGGTGTTCTTTAAACAGGTTTGATTGCTAGCTTGAGTTACCTGGGTTACCAGAGAGTTCTATGTAGTCATGTTACCTGGGTTACCAGAGAGCTCCATGTAGTCATGTTACCTGGGTTACCAGAGAGCTCCATGTAGTCATGTTACCTGGGTTACCAGAGAGTTCTATGTAGTCATGTTACCTGGGTTACCAGAGAGTTCTATGTAGACATGTTACCTGGGTTACCAGAGAGCTCCATGTAGTCATGTTACCTGGGTTACCAGAGAGCTCCATGTAGTCATGTTACCTGGGTTACCAGAGAGCTCCATGTAGTCATGTTACCTGGGTTACCAGAGAGTTCCATGTAGTCATGTTACCTGGGTTACCAAAGAGCTCCATGTAGTCATGTTACCTGGGTTACCAGAGAGCTCCATGTAGTCATGTTACCTGGGTTACCAGAGGGCTCCATGTAGTCATGTTACCTGGGTTACCAGAGAGCTCCATGTAGTCATGTTACCTGGGTTACCAGAGAGCTCCATGCAGTCATGGCTCTATTGAATACTGTGCGTTTCCTACCCTCTGTTCTGGACCTAGGGACTGTGAAGAGACCTCTGGTTGCAGCAAATCACATTATATTTGTCACATGCGTGGAATACAACAGGTGTTAACCTTACTGTGAAATATTAACTTATTAGCTCTTAACCAACAATGCAATTTTAAGAAAATACTAGTAAACAAAAACAAAAAAGTAACACAATAAAATAACAATAACAAGGCTATGTACAGGGGTTTATCGGTACCGAGTCAATGTGCGGGGGTACAGGTTAGTCGAAGTAATTGAGGTAATATGTACACGTAGGTAGGGGTTAAGTGACTATGCATAGATAATTAACAGGAAGTAGAAGCAGCAGGGGGTCAATGTAAGGTCAATGTAAATAGTCCAGGTTTGTTGTTCAGCAGTCTTATGGCTTGGGGGTAGAAGCTGTTAAGGAGCCTTTTGGATCAAGACTTGGTGCTCCGGTACTGCTTGCCGTGCAATAGCAGAGAGAACAGTCTATGACTGTTAGACTATGACTTAGCCCCAGTGATGTACTTGGCCGCACGCACTACCCTCTGTGGCACCTTACGGTCGGATGCCTAACTGTTGCCTTACCAGGCGGTGATGCAACCGGTCAGGATGCTCTCAATGGTGCAGCTGTATAACTTTTTGAGGATCTGGGGACCCATGCCAAATCTTTTCAGTCTTCTGAGGTAGAATAGGTGTTGTCGTGCCCTCTTCACGACTCTCTTGGTGTGTTTGGAACATAATAGTTTGTTGCTGATGTGGACACCAAGGAACTTGAAGCTGTCGACCCGCTCCACTGCAGCCCGATCGATGTGAATGGGGGCGTGTTTGGCCCTCCTTTTCCTTTAGTTCACGATCAGCTCCTTTGTCTTGCTCAAGTTGAGGGAGAGGTTGTTGTCCTGGCTCCACACTGCCAGGTCTCTGACTTCCTCCCTATAGGCTGTCTCATCATTGTCAGTGATTAGACCTACCACCGTTGTGTCAACAAACTAAATTATGGTGTTGGAGTCGTGCTTGGCCACGCAGTTGTGGGTGAACAGGGAGTACAGGAGGGGACTAAGCACCCCTGAGGGGCCCCCGTGTTGAGGATCAGCATGGCAGATGTGTTGTTGCCTCCCTCACCACCTGGGTTGGCCCGTCAGGAAGTCCAGGATCCACACACATGGAGAGCGTGATCACACTGTCGTCCGGAACAGATGGTGCTCTCATGCATGCTTCAGTGTTGCTTGCCTCAAAGATTATAAAAGGCATTTAGCCCGCCTCGTAGACTCGCGTATGGTGGTCTGCTTGAAACATGTTGGTATTACCGACTCAGACAGGAAGAGTGTTGAAAATGTCAGTGAAGACACTTGCCAGTTGGTCAGCACATGCTCGGAGTACACATCCTGGGAATCAGTCTGGTACTGCAGCCTTGTGAATATTGAACTGCTTGAAGGTCTTACTCACATTGGCTGCGGAGAGCGTGATCACACAGTCGTCCGGAACAGCTGGTGCTCTCATGCATGTTTCAGTGTTATTTACCTCAAAGTGAGCAGTAGTTTAGCTCATTTGGTAGGCTTGTGTGACTGGGCAGCTCTCGATTGTGCTTCCCTTTGTAGTTTGTAATAGTTTGCAAGCCCTGCCACATCCGACGAGCGTCAAATACGGTATAGTAGAGTCCTGTATTGACACTTTGCCTGTTTGATTGTTTGTCTGAGGGCATACCGAGATTTCTTATAAGCGTCCGGATTAGTGTCCCCTCCTTGAAAGCAGCAGCTCTAGCCTTTAGCTTGGTGCGGATGTTGCCTGTAATCGATGACTTCTGGTTGGGATATGTATGTACCGTCACTGTGGGGACGACATCATCGATATACTTATTGATGAAGCCGGTGACTGAGCTGGTATACTCGTCAATGCCATCAGATGAATCCCTGAACATATTCCAGTCTGTGCTAGCGAAACAGTCCTGTAGCTTTGCATTCGTGTCATCTGAACACATCCGTATTGAGTGAGTCACTGGTACCACCTGCTTTAGTTTTTGCTTGTAAGCAGGAATCAGGGGGATAGAATTATGGTCACATTGTCAGGAATCAAGGTAAGACCCAGATGCAGACACGTCGAATTGCCAATGGTTTAATATTCCAACAGGGGCAGGCAATAGACAGGTCAAGGCAGGCAGGGGTCAGTAAACCAGAGGTGGGGCAACGGTACCAGACGGCAGACAGGCTCAGGGTCAGGCAGAGTAGTCAGGCAGGCGGGCTCAGAGTCAGGACAGGAAAAGGTCAAATCCAGGAGGGCGAGAAAAAAAAGAGAGACTGGGGAAAAGCAGGAGCTGAGAACAAAAACGCTGGTTGACTTGACAAACAAGATGAACTGGCAACGGATAAACAGAGAACACAGGTATAAATATAATGAGGTAGATGGGCGACACCTAGAGGGGGGTGGAGATAAGGACAAGTGAAACAGATCAGGGTGTGACACAGATTTGCCGAATGGAGGGCGAGGGAGAGCTTTGTATGCGTCCATGTGTGTGGAGTAAAGGTGGTCTAGAGTTGCTGGTAGAAATGAGGTAAACCAGATAAAAATTGTCCTGCATTAAAATCCCCGGCCACTAGGAGCGCTGCATCTGGATGAGCATTTTCTTGTTTTCTCATGGCCCTATACAGCTCGTTGAGTGCGGTCTTAGTGCCAGCATCGGATTGTGGTGGTAAATAGACAGCTACGAAAAATATAGATGAAAACTCTCTTGGCAGATAGTGTGGTCTACTGCTTATTATGACGTACTCAAACCACAGTTGAGCAAAACCTCAAGACTTATTTAATATTAGAGATCGCACACCAGCTGTTATTGACAAATAGACACAAATCACCACCCCTGATCTTAACAGAGGTAGATGTTCTGTCTTGCCGATGCACGGAAAACCCAACCAGCTGTATATAATCCATGTCCTCGTTCAGCCAGGACTATGTGAAACATAACATATTACAGATTTTAATGTCCTGTTGGTAGGATAGTCTCGAAACAGAGCTCATGCTGTTTATTCTCCAGTGATTGCACGTTGGCTAATAGGACAGATGGTAGAGGCGGATTACCCACTCACCGATGAAATCTCACAAGGCACCCGGATCTGCTGCCCCTGCATCTCCATCTCCTCTTCATGCGAAAAGGGATTTGGTCTGGGAGTAACAGTGTATCTTTCGCGTCAGACTAAACACTCGTCCAGTTTGTTCGCTGTCCTGATATCAGAAGCTCTTTTCAGTCATAAGAGACGGTAGCAGAAACTTTATGTACAAAATAAGTTACAAACAATGGTTAGTAGCCTGTAAAATGGCAGCCATCTCCTCCAGCGCCATACCTATTGCATGTCTTGTGTTGCACCAATGAGTGTCTGAACTGTGTACTAACTGCTTGAACAGACAGTGCAGCATCTTCAACACATCAATACCTCGCACAAGGACCATTGTCATGTTACCATAGTGATGGAGTCAATCTCTCCTCAACTTTGAGCCAGTTGAAATTTGCCCTCCGTGTTAATCTAAGTGCGATATGTGCTGCTTTGTTCTGGACCAACTGGAATTTACTCATGTCCCTCTTTGCCGCTTCAGACCTATTACCTGATGATATATGATAGATTTATTATGATATTATCAGCTTGGTAGTGGAAACACATCCAATTAATAACGATACAAAATATGCTAATACTTGTTTACACACTCCCCGTTGTGGTTTTTAATAACGGTGCATGCAGACACCTCCACCGGGTGTGATGAGGAGGGAAATGACAGGTTCTTTATAATCAATATGATTTATGCCAAACGTGAAGAATGAAGTTCAAATGTCATCTTCTCACTTTTAATGACCGTCTGTGAAGCTCGCTGCTTAGACAGCACAAACCTTGCAACAAAGAACAACCGTTACCTAACTTTACGAGAAGAGAACTAGGTTTTCCAGGGAGGTGTCATTTCATCTGCAGCCAAGGCAAATGTTTTTATTACACAAATGAAGCCCGGAAGACGTCTAACAGCAGTGCGTTCTCATTTTAACTAAAGTGTGTCAGCTTCTGTTTTCACCCTGCTGCCAATGCCAGTCAATAGCCCTGTTTACACCTGGCGCTAACATGTCCTGTGTCTTGATGGCTGCGTTCTGATCTTTTTTAGAATACAGTGTATTGGGAAAGTGTTCCCTTTCCCTTTTTGCACATTTTGTTACTTTACAGCCTTATTCTAAAACGGAATGTAATATATAAAAAAAATCCTCATCAATCTACACACAATACCCCATAGTGACAAAGCAAAAACAAGTCAAATTTATTACAAATAAAAAACAGAAATACTTTATTTACATAAATATTCACACCATTTGCTATGAGGCTCGAATTTTCGCTCAGGTGCCTCATTTTTCCCTTGATAATCCTTGAGATATTTCTACAACTCGATTGGAGTCCACCTGTGGTAAATTCAATTGATTGGACATGATTTTGTAAGGCACACATCTGTCTATACAAGGTCCCACAGTTGACAGTGCATGTCAGAGCAAAAACCAAGCCTTGAGGTTGAAGGAAGTAGCCTCCATCATTCTTAAATGGAAGAAGTTTAGGACCATCAAGACTCTTCCTAGAGCTGGCTGCCCGGCCAAACTGAGAAATAGTGGGAGAAGAGCCTTGATCAGGGAGGTGACCAAGAACATGATCAATCTGATAGAGCTCCAGAGTTCCTCTGTGGAGATGTGAGAACCTTCCAGAAGGACAACCATCTTTGCAACACTCAATCAGGCCTTTATGGTAGAGTGACCAGACGGAAGCCACACCTCAGTAAAAGGCACTGGCTCTGACGCTCGTCGCATGCGGCAGGGCTTGCAAACTATTACAAACTACAAAGGGAAGCACAGCCGAGTGCTGCCCAGTGACACAAGCCTACTAGAGGAGCTGAACTACTTCTATGCTCATTTTGAGGCAAATAGCACTGAAACATGCATGAGAGCACCAGTTGGACGACTGTGTGATCACGCTCTCCGCAGCCAATGTGAGTAAGACCTTTAAACAGGTCAACATTCAGAAGGCCGCAGGGCCAGATGGATTACCAGGACGTGTACTTTGAGCATGAGCTGACCAACTGGCAAGTGTCTTCACTGACATTTTCAACATCTCCCTGTCTGACTCTGTAATACCAACATGTTTCAAGCAGACCACCATAGTCCTTGACCCGTAGCACTCACATCTGTAGCCATGAAGTGCTTTGAAAGGCTGATCATGGCTCACATCAACACCATTATCCCAGAAACTCTAGACCCACTCCAATTTGCATACAACACCAACAGATCCACAGATGATGCAATCTCTATTGCACTCAACACTGCCCTTTCCCACCTGGACAAAAGGAACACTTATGTGAGAATGCTATTCATTGACTACAGCTCAGCGTTCAACACCATAGTGCCCTCAAAGCTCATCAATAAGCGATGGACCCTGGGACTAAACACCTCACTCTGCAACTGGATCCTGGACTTCCTGATGGGCCGCCCCTAGGTGGTAAGGGTAAGCATCAACACATCTGCCACGCTGATCCTCAACATGGGGGCTCCTCAGGGGTGCGTGCTCAGTCCCCTCCTGTACTCCCTGTTGACTCATGACTGCACGGCCAGGCATGACTCCAAAACCATCATTAACCATCATTTGATTTGATTTGATTTGATTTGATTTAAGTTTGCTGTTGACACAACAGTGGTAGGTCTGACAACGATGAGATAACCTATAGGAGGTCAGAGACCTGACCGTGTGATGCAAGGACAAAAACCTCTCCCTCAATGTGATCAAGAAAAAGGATATGATAATGGACTACAGGAAATGGAGGACTGAGCACGCCCCCATTCTCATCGATGGGGTTATGGTGGAGCAGGTTGAGAGCTTCAAGTTCCGTGGCGTCCACATCACCAACAAACGAACATGGTCCAAGCACACCAAGACAGTCGTGAAGAGGGCACGACAAAATGTATTCCCTCTCAGGAGACTGAAAAGATTTGGCATGGGTCCTCAGATCCTCAAAAGGTTTTTGAGCACATTGACTCTGTACCGGTACCCCCCCCTGTATATAGTCCTGCTATTGTTATTTAATGCTGCTCTTTAATTATTTGTTATTCTTATCTCTTACTTTTTTTTTTTGTTGGTATTTTCTTAAAACTGCGTTGTTGGTTAAGGGCTTGTAAGAAATAATTTCACTGTAAGGTGAAACCTTGTATTCTGTTGTATTCGGCCCATGTGACTAATAGCATTTTATTTTATTTGACAACTCGCTTGGAGTGTGCCAAAAAGCACCTCACGACTCCCAGGCCATGAGAAATAAGATTCTCTGGTCTGATGAAACCAAGATTGAACTCTTTGGCCTGATTGCTAAGCGTCACATCTGGAGGAAACCTGGCACCATCCCTATGGTGAAGCATGGTGGTGGCAGCATCATGCTGTGGGGATGTTTTTCAGCGGCAGGGACTGGGAGACTAGTCAGGATCGAGGGAAAAAAAAGATGAACAGAGAAAAGTACAGAGAGATCCTTGATGAAAACCTGCTCCAGAGTGCTCAGGACGCCGACTGGGGAGAAGGTTCACCTTCCAACAGGACAACGATTCTAATCACACAGCCAAGACAATGCAGGAGTGCTCTTCGGGACAAATCTCTGAATGTCCTTGAGTGGCCCAGCCAGAGCGCGGACTTGAACTCGATCGAACATCTCTGAAGAGACCTGAAAATAGCTTTGCAGCGACACTCCCCATCCAACCTGACAGAGCTTGAGAGGATCTACAGAGAAGAATGGGAGAAACTCCCCAAGAAGACTTGAGGCTGTAATTGCTGCCAAAGGTGCTTCAACAAAGTACCTTCAACAAAGTAACAAAGGGTCTGAATACTTATGTTAATGTAACATTTTTAAAAGCCTGCTTTTGCTTTGTCATTATGGGGTATTGTGTGCAGATTGATGAGGGAAAAAAAGTTTTAATCAATTTGAGAATAAGACTGAAAAAATTGAAGGGCTCTGAATACTTTCTGAATGCATTGTATATTCCTCAGTCTAAATTATTTGTGGTTCACTTCACCTCTTCTAAAGTAGTCTGTCTTGATCTGATTCTGTGTCTGTGCTGAGGTCTCAAAATTGTCTGCAGCCCCTCCCTGCAGTCAATGACTGAAGTGCACTCTGACATGGTGCAGGTGTCTTTTATTTAAGCCCTTAACCATGAGTGTGAGCTGTATACCTTTGTTTCAAAGTAGATTTATTTAAAACTTACCAAGAATCACTCTGTGACCCTGATTTAGCCCACTGCAACTTCCGGCGCCGACAGAGATGGCCGCCTCGCTTCGCGTTCCTAGGAAACTATGCAGTTTTTTGTTTTTTTACGTGTTATTTCTTACATTAGTACCCCAGGTCATCTTAGGTTTCATTACATACAGTCGAGAAGAACTACTGAATATAAGATCAGCGTCAACTCACCATCTGTACGACCAAGAATATGTTTTTCGCGACGCGGACCCTGTGTTCTGCCTTACAAGCAGGACAACGGAGTGGATCCTATGCAGCGACCCAAAAAAACGACTCCGAAAGAGAGGGAAACGAGGCGGTCTTCTGGTCAGACTCCGGAGACGGGCACACCGTGCACCACTCCCTAGCATTCTTCTTGCCAATGTCCAGTCTCTTGACAACAAGGTTGATGAAATCCGAGCAAGGGTAGCATTCCAGAGGGACATCAGAGACTGTAACGTCCTTTGCTTCACTGAAACATGGCTCACTGGAGAGACTCTATCCGAAGCGGTGCAGCCAACGGGTTTCTCCACGCATCGCGCTGACAGAAACAAACATCTTTCTGGTAAGAAGAGGGGCGGGGGCGTATGCCTCATGGCCAACGTGACATGGTGTGATGAAAGAAACATACAGGAACTCAAATCCTTCTGTTCACCTGATTTAGAATTCCTCACAATCAAATGTAGACCGCATTATCTACCAAGAGAATTCTCTTTGATTATAATCACAGCCGTATATATCCCCCCCCAAGCAGACACATCGATGGCTCTGAACGAACTTTATTTAACTCTCTGCAAACTGGAAACGATTTATCCGGAGGCTGCATTCATTGTAGCTGGGGATTTTAACAAGGCTAATCTGAAAACAAGACTCCCTAAATTTTATCAGCATATCGATTGCGCAACCAGGGGTGGAAAGACCTTGGATCATTGTTACTCTAACTTCCGCGACGCATATAAGGCCCTGCCCCGCCCCCCTTTCGGAAAAGCTGACCACGACTCCATTTTGTTGATCCCTGCCTACAGACAGAAACTAAAACAAGAGGCTCCCACGCTGAGGTCTGTCCAACGCTGGTCCGACCAAGCTGACTCCACACTCCAAGACTGCTTCCATCACGTGGACTGGGAGATGTTTCGAATTGCGTCAGATAACAACATTGACGAATACGCTGATTCGGTGTGCGAGTTCATTAGAACGTGCGTTGAAGATGTCGTTCCCATAGCAACGATTAAAACATTCCCTAACCAGAAACCGTGGATTGATGGCAGCATTCGTGTGAAACTGAAAGCGCAAACCACTGCTTTTAATCAGGGCAAGGTGTCTGGTAACATGACCGAATACAAACAGTGCAGCTATTCCCTCCGCAAGGCTATCAAACAAGCTAAGCGCCAGTACAGAGACAAAGTAGAATCTCAATTCAACGGCTCAGACACAAGAGGCATGTGGCAGGTTCTACAGTCAATCACGGACTACAGGAAGAAATCCAGCCCAGTCATGGACCAGGATGTCTTGCTCCCAAGTAGACTTAATAACTTTTTTGCCCGCTTTGAGGACAATACAGTGCCACTGACACGGCCTGCAACGAAAACATGCGGTCTCTCCTTCACTGCAGCTGAGGTGAGTAAGACATTTAAACGTGTTAACCCTCGCAAGGCTGCAGGCCCAGACGGCATCCCCAGCCGCGCCCTCAGAGCATGCGCAGACCAGCTGGCCGGTGTGTTTACGGACATATTCAATCAATCCCTATACCAGTCTGCTGTTCCCACATGCTTCAAGAGGGCCACCATTGTTCCTGTTCCCAAGAAAGCTAAGGTAACTGAGCTAAACGACTACCGCCCCGTAGCACTCACATCCGTCATCATGAAGTGCTTTGAGAGACTAGTCAAGGACCATATCACCTCCACCCTACCTGACACCCTAGACCCACTCCAATTTGCTTACCGCCCAAATAGGTCCACAGACGATGCAATCTCAACCACACTGCACACTGCCCTAACCCATCTGGACAAGAGGAATACCTATGTGAGAATGCTGTTCATCGACTACAGCTCGGCATTCAACACCATAGTACCCTCCAAGCTCGTCATCAAGCTCGAGACCCTGGGTCTCGACCCCGCCCTGTGCAACTGGGTACTGGACTTCCTGACGGGCCGCCCCCAGGTGGTGAGGGTAGGCAACAACATCTCCTCCCCGCTGATCCTCAACACTGGGGCCCCACAAGGGTGCGTTCTGAGCCCTCTCCTGTACTCCCTGTTCACCCACGACTGCGTGGCCATGCACACCTCCAACTCAATCATCAAGTTTGCGGACGACACAACAGTGGTAGGCTTGATTACCAACAACGACGAGACGGCCTACAGGGAGGAGGTGAGGGCCCTCGGAGTGTGGTGTCAGGAAAATAACCTCACACTCAACGTCAACAAAACTAAGGAGATGATTGTGGACTTCAGGAAACAGCAGAGGGAACACCCCCCTATCCACATCGATGGAACAGTAGTGGAGAGGGTAGCAAGTTTTAAGTTCCTCGGCATACACATCACAGACAAACTGAATTGGTCCACTCACACAGACAGCATCGTGAAGAAGGCGCAGCAGCGCCTCTTCAACCTCAGGAGGCTGAAGAAATTTGGCTTGTCACCAAAAGCACTCACAAACTTCTACAGATGCACAATCGAGAGCATCCTGGCGGGCTGTATCACCGCCTGGTATGGCAACTGCACCGCCCTCAACCGTAAGGCTCTCCAGAGGGTAGTGAGGTCTGCACAACGCATCACCGGGGGCAAACTACCTGCCCTCCAGGACACCTACACCACCCGATGTCACAGGAAGGCCATAAAGATCATCAAGGACATCAACCACCCGATCCACTGCCTGTTCACCCCGCTATCATCCAGAAGGCGAGGTCAGTACAGGTGCATCAAAGCTGGGACCGAGAGACTGAAAAACAGCTTCTATCTCAAGGCCATCAGACTGTTAAACAGCCACCACTAACACTGAGTGGCTGCTGCCAACACACTGACACTGACTCAACTCCAGCCACTTTAATAATGGGAATTGATGGGAAATGATGTAAATATATCACTAGCCACTTTAAACAATGCTACCTTATATAATGTTACTTACCCTACATTATTCATCTCATATGCATACGTATATACTGTACTCTATATCATCGACTGTATCCTTATGTAATACATGTATCACTAGCCACTTTAAACTATGCCACTTTGTTTACATACTCATCTCATTTGTACATACTGTACTCGATACCATCTACTGTATCTTGCCTTGGCTGCTCTGTACCATCACTCATTCATATATCCTTATGTACATATTCTTTATCCCCTTACACTGTGTACAAGACAGTAGTTTTGGAATTGTTTGTTAGATTACTTGTTATTACTGCATTGTCGGAACTAGAAGCACAAGCATTTCGCTACACTCGCATTAACATCTGCTAACCATGTGTATGTGACAAATAAAATTTGATTTGATTTGATTTGATTTGCAGTAAAATGTTTGATCTTTAACCTGAGTTAACCAGTAAAAACGATGTGATCTAGGATGATAGGAAGAAGTCATAACTTTTCCCACCCTTGTCAGAGTTCAGAGATATGATGCATCTCGTCAACACTGGCAGAACAAACAGCATAAATAAATGAATGAACAAGAAAGCCTATTTTGTGAAGCTGCTGTCTGAACCCTGTTCGCTTCTGCACTGCTGAGCATGCACATTTGATTAGGCTATACATAAAAACAGGAGAATGTTGTAAAACTTTCACTTGGAATGACGCTGGAGAGAAGAAGCAGGTAAGGGGCGAGACAGTATCCCCCCCTCCCTCGCCACCCGGCGTCCTACCTGGGCGAACAGGCCAAGACATGGGCGCTGGGCAAGCCGGTTGGCGCGTGGGAGCCCAACGAACCGGAAGGAGTGTGAGAGCCTGGCAAGCCGGATGAGGCATGGAAGCCAGACAATCCGACTGAGGCAAGACGCCTGTCGATCCAGCTGCAGAGAGAGAGCCCGATGATCCAGTGGAGAGTGACGTGGGATGGGAAGCAGCCGAGCCAACAGAGGCAAGGAAACCTCTCGAGCCAGCCAGGGCGTGAAAGCCTGATGGGCTGGCTTAACCACCCATCTGCGGCGGAATCCACCCCGACATCACCAAAGAAGCAAAAACCAAACCAAAAAAACTCAAAAACTGATGATCCAGCTGAGGCCCGACGTGGGATGGGCTCCATCCGAGCCAACCGGGGCAAGGAAACCTCTCGAGCCAGCTAGGGCAAGGAAGCCTCTCGAGCTAGGGCTAGGAAACCTCTCGAGCTAGGGCTAGGAAACCTCTCGAGCTAGGGCAAGGAAACCTCTCGAGCTAGGGCAAGGAAGCCTCTCGAGCTAGGGCAAGGAAACCTCTCGAGCTTGGGCAAGGAAACCTCTCGAGCTAGGGCAAGGAAGCTCGACGAGCTGGCTAGGCACCCCCTGGTTCCATCGGTGACGACCCAGAGCCAATGCCACCATACCAACCGGAACGCCGGTGCTTCCCGATGCTTCGTATGATTGCTGATGCATTCTGTAACATGGAATGATGCTGGAGAGACAAAGCAGGTACGGGGAGTATGTCACACCCTGACCTTAGATATCTCTGTTTTCTATATATTTTGTTTAGGTCAGGGTGTGACTAGGGTGGGTACTCTAGGTTTTTGTATGTCTAGGTATTTTTTGTATGTCTAGGGGTTTTGTATGTCTATGTTGGCCTGATATGGTTCCCAATCAGAGACAACGATAAACAGCTGTCTGGATCATATTTAGGCAGGCCATTTTACCACTTTCTGGTGTGGGATCCTGACTATGTGTAGTTGCCTGTAAGCACTCTATTGTATAGCTTCACATTTCGTTTGTTATTTTGTTAGTTTGTTAATTATTTTAATAAAGAGAATGTACGCATACCACGCTGCGCCTTGGTCTCCTTCATACGACGAACGTGACAGAAGATCCCACCAAAAATGGACCAAGCTGCATGTACAGGAGGAGTGGACTTGGGAGGAGATTCTGGAGGGATAAGGACCCTGGACGCAGGCCGGGGAGTATCGCCGACCTAAGGAGAAGATAGAGGCAGCGAAACCGGAACGGCGACGATACAAGTAGATAGCTCAACAGAGCAAGCACGAGAGGCAACCCCAAGAAAATGTTGAGGGGGACACATGGAGCAGCCGAGGAGCGAACCAGAGCCAGTCAGGGAGTCGGATGAGGGGTGCTAGCATTGAGAGCGTTGCAGAGCGGGCATGCACAGTCCAGAGCTTCCGGCAACAGTGTCCAGTTCAGAGCTTCCGGCGACAGTTTCCAGTCCGGATCCTCCGGCGACAGTTTCCAGTCCGGAACCTCCAACGACGACCCACAGTCCGGAACCTCCAACGACGGTCCACAGTCCGGAACCTCCAGCGACGGTCCACAGTCCGAGGTCTCCAACGACGGTCCCCAGTCCGGAACCTCCAGCGACGGTCCACAGTCTGGAGCCTCCAGCGACGGTCCCCAGTCCGAGGTCTCCAACGATGGTCCCCAGTCCGGAACCTCCAGCGACGGTTCCCAGTCCGAGGTCTCCAACGACGGTCCCCAGTCTGGAGCCTCCAGCGACGAGCTGCAGTCCAGATCCTCCAGCGGTGGTTCCCAGTTCTGAGCCTCCGGTGATGATCCACGGTCCGGGTTCCTCCGACAACGATCCACAGTCCGGTTCCACAGAAGCAGAGGGATCAGTGTAGGGAGTGGGGACTGCGTCCAGAACCGGAGCTGCCACCGAGGGTAGATGCCCACCCGGACCCTCCCCTATAGGTTCAGGTTTGCGGCCGGGAGTCCGCACCTTTTGGGGGGGGGGGGGGGGGGTACTGTCACGCCCTGACCTTAGATTTCTCTGTTTTCCATATATTTTGGTTAGATCGGGGTGTGACTAAGGTGGGTACTCTAGGTTTTTGTATGTCTAGGGGTTTTGTATGTTTGTATATCTATGTTGGCCTGATATGGTTCCCAATCAGAGACAGCTGTTTATCGTTGTCTCTGATTGGGGATCATATTTAGGCAGGCCTTTTTATCACTTTCTGGTGTGGGATCTTGACTATGTGTAGTTGCCTTTCAGCACTATGTTGTATAGCTTCACGTTTTGTTTGTTATTTTGTTCATTCTTTTAATAAAGAGAATGTACGCATACCACGCTGCGCCTTGGTCTCCTTCATACGACCAACGTGACAGAGTAAAACATGTAAAAAAAAAGGACATGGAACGAGACAGGAACAGCCTCAGCATATCAAATCAAATCAAATGTATTTATATAGCCCTTCGTACATCAGCTGATATCAGCATACAAGAAAACAAAGACAAAAAACAATCAACGCATCAGCGGGGAACAGAGCAGGGGAACTGACAAATACAGGGGAGGTAATAAACAGATGATAAGTGAGCCCAGGTGAGTCCAATATCGCTGAAGCGCGTGACGAGGGGAGGCAGGTGTGCGTAATAGATGGAAGGAGTACGTGATGCAGGGTAGCCTGGTGCCCTCAAACGCCAGGGGAGGGAAGAGCAGGAGCAGACATGACAAAAACATTATTATTAAATATATTTTTTTGCTGTTTTTCCGAGCATGAAATCATATAACTAAACACACAAACATGGACACTCCACATCAGGCTCTTTCGAATAGCAGTGTTGAAGTCACATGCTAACGTTACATTTACAATTTTAGTAATTTAGCAGACACTCCAGAGGCTTACAATTAGTGCATAACCCATGAGTGAGGCCCACTGAAGGACACTTTTTCACCTTGAAGAACTCGTTAGCACCATCTCATTAGGAAAGATTAGCATCTCTGAATGTTCTGCACACAAACCAATTATATGCAAACCTAGAGGACTTTTGAACATTGCATATGTTAAATCCACCAAGCTTTCAGAGCATCGCTATCTACCTTCGCTCGTATTGTTCAGTACTGTATCAGATATGGGCCAGAAACTCTGCCAGTCTCATATGATAATGCTGACTGGACTAGGAAGAGAGTACTTTTCATTCCCCCCCCCCATTCTTTCAAAACTAAAAAAAGAGCTCTAACACGTCATTGTTCACATCAGTACACGCTGTCAGTTAGCCCTCCCTACTGGCGACACTACCAGCTGGTCATCAAATCAAATCTAATGGTATTGGTCACATACACATGGTTAGCAGATGTTATTGCGAGTGTAGTGAAATGCTTATGCTTCTAGATCTGACAGTGCAGCAGCTTCTAAACAGGTAATATCTAATAAATTCTACAACAAAACCTAATATCTAACAAATTCCACAACACAACCTAATACACACAATCTAGTAAAGGAATGGGATAAGAATATATAAGTATAAAATATATGGATGAGCAGTGACAGAGCGGCTAAGATGCAATAGATAGTAAAGAATAGATAGTGAAGGACACAGTATACAGTATATACATATGAGATGAGTCAAGTGAGATATGTAAACACTCTTAAAGTGGCATTATTGAAGTGACTAGTGTTCCATTTATTAAAGTGGCCAATGATATCAAGTCTGTAGGTAGGCAGCCGCCTCTCTGTGCTAGTGGTGGCTGTTTAAAAATGTGATGGCCTTGTGATAGTAGCTGCTCTTTAATCTCTCTGTCCCAGTTTTGATGCACCTGTACTGACTTTGCCTTCTGGATGGAACTGGGCTGACAGGCAGTGGCTCGGGTGATTATTGTCCTTGATTATATTTTTTGCCTTCCTGTGACATCGGGTGTTGTAGGTGTCCTGGAGGGCAGGTAGTTTAGCCCCCCCTGGTAATGCGTTGTGTAGACCGCACCGCCCTCTGGAGAGCCCTGCAGTTGTGGGCGGTGCAGTTGCCGTACCAGGTGGTGATACAGCCTGACAGGATACTCTCTCAATTGTACACCTGTAAAAGTTAGCGAGGGTTGTCGGTGACAAGCCACATTTTTCATCCTCCTGAGGTTGAAGAGGCGCTGTTGCGTCTTCTTCACCACACTCTCTGTGTGCGTGGACCATTTCAATTTGTTGGTGCTATGTACACTGAGGAACTTAGAACTTTCCACCTTCTCCACTACCTTCTCTACTACCTTCTCTACTACCTTCTCTACTACCTTCTCTACTACCTTCTCCACTACCTTCTCCACTACCTTCTCTACTACCTTCTCTACTACCTTCTCCACTACCTTCTCCACTACCTTCTCCACTACCTTCTCTACTACCTTCTCCACTACCTTCTCCACTACCTTCTCCACTACCTTCTCTACTACCTTCTCTACTACCTTCTCCACTACCTTCTCCACTACCTTCTCTACTACCTTCTCTACTACCTTCTCCACTACCTTCTCCACTACCTTCTCCACTACGGTCCCGTCGATGTGGATAGGGGGGTGCTCCCTTTGCTGTTTCCTGAAGTCCACGATCATCTCTTTTGTTATGCTGACATTGAGTGAGAGGCTATTTTCCCGAGGGCCCTCATCTCCTCCCTGTAGGCTGTCCCGTCGTTGTTGGTAATCAAGCCTACCACGGTAGTGTCGTCTGCAAACTTGATGATTGAGTTGGAGGCGTACAGGAGAGGGCTGAGAACGCACCCTTGTGGGGCCCCAGTGTTGAGGGTCAGTGGAGTGGAGATGTTGTTTCCTACCTACACCACCTGAGGGCAACACGTCAGGAATTCCAGGACCCAGTTGCACAAAGTTGGGTCGAGACCCGGGGTCTCAAGCTTAATGATGAGTTTGGAGGGAACAATGGTGTTGAATGCTGAGCTGTAGTCAATGAACAGCATTCTTACATACAGTGCCTTGCGAAAGTATTCGGCCCCCTTGAACTTTGCGACCTTTTGCCACATTTCAGGCTTCAAACATAAAGATATAAAACTGTATATTTTTGTGAAGAATCAACAACAAGTGGGACACAATCATGAAGTGGAACGACATTTATTGGATATTTCAAACTTTTTTAACAAATCAAAAACTGAAAAATTGGGCGGGCAAAATTATTCAGCCCCTTTACTTTCAGTGCAGCAAACTCTCTCCAGAAGTTCAGTGAGGATCTCTGAATGATCCAATGTTGACCTAAATGACTAATGATGATAAATACAATCCACCTGTGTGTAATCAAGTCTCTGTATAAATGCACCTGCACTGTGATAGTCTCAGAGGTCCGTTAAAAGCGCAGAGAGCATCATGAAGAACAAGGAACACACCAGGCAGGTCCGATATACTGTTGTGAAGAAGTTTAATGCCGGATTTGGATACAAAAAGATTTCCCAAGCTTTAAACATCCCAAGGAGTACTGTGCAAGCGATAATATTGAAATGGAAGGAGTATCAGACCACTGCAAATCTACCAAGACCTGGCCGTCCCTCTAAACTTTCAGCTCATACAAGGAGAAGACTGATCAGAGATGCAGCCAAGAGGCCCTTGATCACTCTGGATGAACTGCAGAGATCTACAGCTGAGGTGGGAGACTCTGTCCATAGGACAACAATCAGTTGTATATTGCACAAATATGGCCTTTATGGAAGAGTGGCAAGAAGAAAGCCATTTCTTAAAGATATCCATAAAAAGTGTCGTTTAAAGTTTGCCACAAGCCACCTGGGAGACACACCAAACATGTGGAAGAAGGTGCTCTGGTCAGATGAAACCAAAATTGAACTTTTTGGCAAAAATGCAAAACGTTATGTTTGGCGTAAAAGCAACATAGCTGAACACACCATCCCCACTGTCAAACATGGTGGTGGCAGCATCATGGTTTGGGCCTGCTTTTCTTCAGCAGGGACAGGGAAGATGGTTAAAATTGATGGGAAGATGGTTTGGAGCCAAATACAGGACCATTCTGGAAGGAAACCTGATGGAGTCTGCAAAAGACCTGAGACTGGGACGGAGATTTGTCTTCCAACAAGACAATGATCCAAAACATAAAGCAAAATCTACAATGGAATGGTTCAAAAATAAACATATCCAGGTGTTAGAATGGCCAAGTCAAAGTCCAGACCTGAATCCAATCGAGAATCTGTGGAAAGAACTGAAAACTGCTGTTCACAAATGCTCTCCATCCAACCTCACTGAGCTCGAGCTGTTTTGCAAGGAGGAATGGGAAAAAATGTCAGTCTCTTCATGTGCAAAACTGATAGAGACATACCCCAAGCGACTTACAGCTGTAATCGCAGCAAAAGGTGGCGCTACAAAGTATTAACTTAAGGGGGCTGAATAATTTTGCACGCCCAATTTTTCAGTTTTTGATTTGTTAAAAAAGTTTGAAATATCCAATAAATGGTGTTCCACTTCATGATTGTGTCCCACTTGTTGATTCTTCACAAACAAATACAGTTTTATATCTTTATGTTTGAAGCCTGAAATGTGGCAAAAGGTCGCAAAGTTCAAGGGGGCCGAATACTTTCGCAAGGCACTGTAGGTTTCCCTCTTGTCCAGATGGGATGGGGCAGTGTGCAGTGTGATGGTGATTGCATCGTCTGTGGACCTATTGGGGTGGTAAGTCATTTGGATTGGGTCATCGGGTGTCAGGTAGGGTGGAGGATATATGATCCTTGACTAGTCTCTCATAGTCATTTAGTTCAGTTAGCTTTCTTGGGAACAGGAACAATGGTGGCCATCTTGAAGCATGTGGGAACAGCAGACTGGGATAAGGATTGATTGAATATGTTTGTAAACACACCAGCCAGCTGGTCTGCGCATGCTCTGAGGACACGGCTAGGGATGCCGTCTGGGCCTGCAGCCTTGCGAGGGTTAACACGTTTAAATGTTTTAGTCACGTTGGCCACAGAGAAGGAGAGTCCACAGTCTTTGGTAGCAGGCTGTGTCGGTAGCACTGTATTGTCCTCAACGCACGCAAAGAAGTTGTTTATGCATATACTGTAATGTCCGTAACTTGTGAATAAATAAAACAAGAAACATATTTTTTGTTAATTAAGAGAATGAGACTAGGGAAAAACAACTGTTAACATTATAAACCTATGTCAAAGGTACAGTACATTCGGAAATGATTCAGACGACTTTTTCCCACATTTTGTTAGGTTACATCCTTATTCAAAAATAGATTAAATTGATGGCAAAGCAAAAACAGGTTTTTTAGAAATGTTTGCAAATGTATTATAGCCTCGAGTCTTCTTGGGTATGACGCTACAAGCTTGGCACACCTGTATTTGGGGAGCGTCTCTCATTCTCCTCTGCAGATCCTTTCAAGCTCTGTCAGATTAGATGGGGAGCATCGCTGCACAGCTATTTTCATTATCACCTCATGGCAAATGTAATTCAGTGGTAATTAGGGTGTAATATTTTCCAGGTAAAATGAATGACTGTGACCTTATTCATATACTGTGTGGGTTGGGTTAAATGCAGAAGGCATTCAGTTGTACAACTGACTAGGTATGAAACAGGCTACTGCACATTACGCACAACAGAAAAAGAAGCCAGATTTAAACATCACATAAAAAAAGTAACAGTTCCATTTCACGCCATGCTGTTCATATAAATAATTTATTATAATTTACCAGTTTCTCGTAGTTATTTATCCCGCAAAAAAAGAGAGTGGTTTTGGGCGTTAAATCCCGATAATTCTCGGGTAACCAGGTTCCTGCCATTCAACTACAGTAGTCATGGTGAGGTGCAAACAACACAATGTGGCTTCGTCATCAACCATTACAACCAATCAAACGGAGCCCAAGAACAAGATTAAAGAACACTTTTTTGATGTTATTTACTGTAAATTCTGCATCGTGTTGTCGAGTGAAGAAGGAGCAGAATCGAGTCCCTCTATAGGCTGACTGACATGAACACTGCAGCTGGTCTTTGGCTTGAAACTGAGGATGAGTTCACTCACTGGAGGGTTTAGATGAGATCTGCTTTTTGTGGGGTGAGGGGGGGGGGGGTGCTGTGGGATTATTTAAGATACTCTTGGAAGAGGTAGGGTTTCAGATGTTTTTTTAAGAAGATGGGCAGGGAATTTTCTGTCCTAGCGTCAGAGGGAAGCTGGTTCCACAACTGGGGTGTCAGGACAGAGAAGAGCTTAGACTGGGCGGGAGCTGCCCTCCCGTAGAGGTGGGAGGGGTAAGAGACCAAAGGTTGCAGAACAGAGTAGACGGGTTGGGGTGTAAGCATAGCCTGAAGGTAGGGAGGGGCAGTTCCTCTTGCTGCTCCGAAAGAAAGTACCACGGTCTTGTAGTGGATGCGAGTTTCGACTGGAAGCCAGTGGAGTGTGTGGAGGAGCAGGGTGACATGGGAAAACTTGGGAATGTTGAACACCAGGCGTTCTGAATAAGTTGCAGGGGTATGATGGCACAAGCAGGGTGCCCAGCCTACAGAGAGTTGCAGTAGTCTAGACGGGAGATGACAAGCGCTTGGATTAGAACCTGCATCGTTTCCTGTGTGAGGTAAGGTCGTAGTCTCAAATCAAATCAAATTGTATCGGTCACATACACATGGTTAGCGGATGTTATTGCGAGTGTAGCGAAATGCTTGCAGTCTACAGATGTTGTAGAGTTTGAACCTGCAGGGTGTTGTCCAGAGTATTGTCAAAGTTCTTTTCATTCCAGGAGGGTGACACTATGGAGTTGTCAACCATGATGGAAAGATCTTGGAATGGGCAGGCCTTCCCTGAGAGGAAGAGCAGCTCTGTCTTGTCGAGGTTGAGCTTGAGGTGGTGGGTCAACATTCAAGCTGAGATATTTGCCAGGCACCCAGAGATGACATCCAAACTGAGATATCTGCCAGGCACCAAGAGATCAAATCAAATCAAAGTGTATTTGTCACGTGCGCCGAATACAACAGGTGTACGACCTGACAGTGAAATGCTGAATACAACAGGTGTAGTAGACCTCACAGTGAAATGCTGAATACAACAGGTGTAGTAGACCTGACAGTGAAATGCTGAATACAACAGGTGTAGTAGACCTGACAGTGAAATGCTGAATACAACAGGTGTAGTAGACCTTACAGTGAAATGCTGAATACAACAGGTGTAGTAGACCTGACAGTGAAATGCTTACTTACTAACCAACGGTGCAATTTTTAAGTAAAGAAAAAAGGTATTAGGTAAACAATAGATAAGTAAAGAAATAAAAACAACAGTAAAAAATACAGTGAAAAATAACAGTAGCGAGACTATATACAGTAAGTCGGGCTGATTGATGTAGTTTGTACATGTAGGTATAGTTAAAGTGACTATGCATTTATGATAGAGAGTAGCAGCAGCGTAAAAGAGGGGTTGGTGGGTGGTGGGACACAATGCAAATAGTCAGGGTAGCCATTTGATTACCTGTTCAGGAGTCTTATGGCTTGGGGGTTAAAACTGTTGAGATGCATTTTGGTCCTAGACTTGACGCTCTGGTACTGCTTGCCATGCGGTACTAGAGTGAACAGTTAATGACTGGGGTGTCTGGGGTTTTTGACAATGTTTAGGGCCTTCCTCTGACACCGCCTGGTGTAGAAGTCCTGGATGGCAGGCAGCTTAGCCTCAGTGACGTACTGGGCCATACACACTACCCTCTGAGGTGCCTTGCGGTCGGAGGCCGAGCAATTGCCGTACCAGGCAGAGATGCAACAAGTTAGGATGCTCTCGATGGTGCAGCTGTAGAACCTTTTGAGGATCTGAGGACCCATGCCAAATCTTTTCAGTTTCCTGAGGGGGGAAAGGCTTTGTCGTGCCCTCTTCATGACATCCAAGCTGAGATATCTGCCAGGCACGTAGACTTGACATCCAAGCTGAGATATCTGCCAAGCACCCAGAGATGACATCCAAGCTGAGATATCTGCCAGGCACGTAGACTTGACATCCAAGCTGAGATATCTGCCAAGCACCCAGAGATGACATCTAAGCTGAGATATCTGCCAGGCACCCAGAGATGACATCCAAGCTGAGATATCTGCCAGGCACCAAGAGATGACATCCAAGCTGAGATATCTGCCAGGCACCCAGAGATGACATCCAAGCTGAGATATCTGCCAGGCACCAAGAGATGACATCCAAGCTGAGATATCTGCCAGGCACCAGAGATGCGTAGAGAAAGGTAGTTGAGTCATCGTCATAGCAACGATAGGAGAGACCATGTGAATGATAGGAAAGACCATGTGAATGATAGGAGATACCATGTGAATGATATGAGAGACCATGTGAATGATAGGAGAGACCATGTGAATGATAGGAGAGACCATGTGAATGATAGGAGAGACCATGTGAATGATAGGAGAGACCATGTAAAGGATAGGAGAGACCATGTGAATGATATGACGGAGCCTAGTGACTTGTGTAGAGAGAAGAGGAGAGGGCCTAGAACCGAGCCCTGGGGGACACCAGTAGTGAGAGTACGTGGTGCAGACACAGATCCTCTCCAAGTGAGTCTGCCAGGTAGGATGCAACCCAAGAGTGTGCAGAGTCTGACACACTCAGAGACTGAGACTGTGGAGATGGGATCTGATGGTTCACAGTGTCGAAGGTAGTGGATAGATCTAGGAAGATGAGAACAGAGGAGAGAGAGTTAGCTATGGCAGTGCGAAGACACAGAAGAGAGCAGTCTCGGTTGAGTGGCTGGTTAGTGTCAAGAAGATCGAGGGAGAAGTCTGTCCATAATAGAGCGATGCTCTGCCTTCTCAACAACACTATCAACAAGGCAGGTCCTACAGGCCCTAGTTTCTACCTTCTCAACAACACTATCAACAAGGCAGGTCCTACAGGCCCTAGTTTCTACCTTCTTAACAACACTATCAACAAGGCAGGTTCTACAGGCTCTAGTTTCTACCTTCTTAACAACACTATCAACAAGGCAGGTCCTACAGGCTCTAGTTTCTACCTTCTCAACAACACTATCAACAAGGCAGGTCCTACAGGCCCTAGTTTCTACCTTCTTAACAACACTATCAACAAGGCAGGTCCTACAGGCCCTAGTTTCTACCTTCTTAACAACACTATCAACAAGGCAGGTCCTACAGGCCCTAGTTTCTACCTTCTTAACAACACTATCAACAAGGCAGGTCCTACAGGCCCTAGTTTCTGCCTTCTCAACAACACTATCATCAAGGCAGGTCCTACAGGCCCTAGTTTCTGCCTTCTCAACAACACTATCAACAAGGCAGGTCCTACAGGCTCTAGTTTTGTTACACCTGGACTACTGTTCAGTCGTGTGGTCAGGTGCCACAAAGAGGGACTTAGGAAAATTACAATTGGCTCAGAACAGGGCAGCACGGCTGGCCCTTAAATGTACACCAGGAGCTAACATTAATAATATGCATGTCAATCTCTCATGGCTCAAAGTAGAGGAGGGATTGACTTCATCACTACTTGTATTTGTCAGAGGTATTGACATGTTGAATACACTGAGCTGTCGGTCTAAATGACTAGCACACAGGTCAGACACCCATGCATACCCCACAAAGGCATGCCACAGTCCCCAAGCCCAGAACAGACTATGTACTACATGGTGCCATGACTACATGGAACTCTATTCCACATCAGGAAACTAATGGAAGCAGTAGAATCAGATTTAAATAATGGATAAAAAGAAACCTTATATGGAACAGCGGGGACTGTGAAGAGACACAAACACAGCCGCATACACACATACGATAACATACGCACTGTACACACACGTACACATGGATTTTGTGTTGTAGATATGTGGTAGTAGAGTAGTGGCCTGAGGGCAAACACTTAAGGTGTTGTGAAATATGTTGTAAATGTATTGTAATGTTTTTTTTTCATGATTTAATTGCCTTAATGTTGCTGGACCCCAGGAAGAGTAGCTGCTGCCTTGACAGAAACTAACGGGGATCCTTAATAAACCCAGGAAGAGTAGCTGATGCCTTGGCAGAAACTAACGGGGATCCTTAATAAAACCCAGGAAGAGTAGCTGCTGCCTTTGCAGGAACTAACGGGAATCCTTAATAAACCCCAGGAAGAGTAGCTTCTGCCTTGGCAGAAACTAATGGGGATCCATAATAAACACCGGGAAGAGTAGCTTCTGCCTTGGTAGAAACTAATGGGGATCCTTAATAAACCCCAGGTAGAGTAGCTGCTGCCTTGGCAGAAACTAATGGGGATCCTTAATAAACCCCAGGAAGAGTAGCTGCTGCCTTGGCAGGAACTAATGGGGATCTATAATAAACCCCAGGAAGAGTAGCTGCTGCCTTGACAGAAACTAATGGGGATCCATAATAAACACCAGGAAGAGTAGCTGCTGCCTTGGCAGGAACTACATGGGGATCCTTAATAACCCCCAGGAAGAGTAGCTGCTGCATTGGCAGAAACTAATGGGGATCCTTAATAAACCCCAGGAAGAGTAGCTGCTGCCTTGGCAGGAACTAATGGGGATCTATAACAAACCCCAGGAAGAGTAGCTGCTGCCTTGACAGAAACTAATGGGGATCCATAATAAACACCAGGAAGAGTAGCTGCTGCCTTGGCAGGAACTACATGGGGATCCTTAATAAACCCCAGGAAGAGTAGCTGCTGCCTTGGCAGAAACTAATGGGGATCCTTAATAAACCCCAGGAAGAGTAGCTGCTGCCTTGGCAGAAACTAACGGGGATCCTTAATAAACCCCAGGAAGAGTAGCTGCTGCCTTGGCAGGAACTACATGGGGATCCTTAATAAACACCAGGAAGAGTAGCTGCTGCCTTGGCAGAAACTAACGGGGATCCTTAATAAACCCCAGGAAGAGTAGCTGCTGCCTTGGCAGAAACGAATGGGGATCCATAATAAACCCCAGGAAGAGTGGCTGCTGCCTTGGCAGAAACTAATGGGGATCCATAATAAACCCCAGGAAGAGTAGCTGCTGCCTTGGCAGAAACTAATGGGGATCCATAATAAACACCAGGAAGAGTAGCTGCTGCCTTGGCAGGAACTAGTGGGGATCCATAATAAACCCCAGGAAGAGTAAATCAAATCAAATCAAATTTTATTTGTCACATACACATGTTTAGCAGATGTTAATGCGATTGTAGCGAAATGCTTGTGCTTCTAGTTCCGACAATGCAGTAATAACCAACAAGTAATCTAACCAACAATTCCAAAACTACTGTCTTATACACAGTGTAAGGGGATAAAGAATATGTACATAAGGATATATGAATGAGTGATGGTACAGAGCAGCATAGGCAAGATACAGTAGATGGTATCGAGTACAGTATATACATATGAGATGAGTATGTAAACAAAGTGGCATAGTTAAAGTGGCTAGTGATACATGTATTACATAAGGATGCAGTCGATGATATAGAGTACAGTATATACGCATGCATATGAGATGAATAATGTAGGGTAAGTAACATTATATAAGGTAGCATTGTTTAAAGTGGTTAGTGATATATTTACATCATTTCCCATCAATTCCCATTATTAAAGTGGCTGGAGTTGAGTCAGTGTCAGTGTCAGTGTGTTGGCAGCAGCCACTCAATGTTAGTGGTGGCTGTTAAACAGTCTGATGGCCTTGAGATAGAAGCTGTTTTTCAGTCTCTCGGTCCCAGCTTTGATGCACCTGTACTGACCTCGCCTTCTGGATGATAGCGGGGTGAACAGGCAGTGGCTCGGGTGGTTGATGTCCTTGATGATCTTTATGGCCTTCCTGTAACATCGGGTGGTGTAGGTGTCCTGGAGGGCAGGTAGTTTGCCCCCGGTGATGCGTTGTGCAGACCTCACTACCCTCTGGAGAGCCTTACGGTTGAGGGCGGAGCAGTTGCCGTACCAGGCGGTGATACAGCCCGCCAGGATGCTCTCGATTGTGCATCTGTAGAAGTTTGTGAGTGCTTTTGGTGACAAGCCGAATTTCTTCAGCCTCCTGAGGTTGAAGAGGCGCTGCTGCGCCTTCTTCACGATGCTGTCTGTGTGAGTGGACCAATTCAGTTTGTCTGTGATGTGTATGCCGAGGAACTTAAAACTTGCTACCCTCTCCACTACTGTTCCATCGATGTGGATAGGGGGGTGTTCCCTCTGCTGTTTCCTGAAGTCCACAATCATCTCCTTAGTTTTGTTGACGTTGAGTGTGAGGTTATTTTCCTGACACCACACTCCGAGGGCCCTCACCTCCTCCCTGTAGGCCGTCTCGTCGTTGTTGGTAATCAAGCCTACCACTGTTGTGTCGTCCGCAAACTTGATGATTGAGTTGGAGGCGTGCGTGGCCAAGCAGTCGTGGGTGAACAGGGAGTACAGGAGAGGGCTCAGAACGCACCCTTGTGGGGCCCCAGTGTTGAGGATCAGCGGGGAGGAGATGTTGTTGCCTACCCTCACCACCTGGGGGCGGCCCGTCAGGAAGTCTAGTACCCAGTTGCACAGGGCGGGGTCGAGACCCAGGGTCTCGAGCTTGATGACGAGCTTGGAGGGTACTATGGTGTTGAATGCCGAGCAGTAGTCGATGAACAGCATTCTCACATAGGTATTCCTCTTGTCCAGATGGGTTAGGGCAGTGTGCAGTGTGGTTGAGATTGCATCGTCTGTGGACCTATTTGGGCGGTAAGCAAATTGGAGTGGGTCTAGGGTGTCAGGTAGGGTGGAGGTGATATGGTCCTTGACTAGTCTCTCAAAGCACTTCATGATGACGGAAGTGAGTGCTACGGGGCGGTAGTCGTTTAGCTCAGTTACCTTAGCTTTCTTGGGAACAGGAACAATGGTGGCCCTCTTGAAGCACGTGGGAACAGCAGACTGGTATAGGGATTGATTGAATATGTCCGTAAACACACCGGCCAGCTGGTCTGCGCATGCTCTGAGGGCACGGCTGGGGATGCCGTCTGGGCCTGCAGCCTTGCGAGGGTTAACACGTTTAAATGTCTTGCTCACCTCGGCTGCAGTGAAGGAGAGACCGCATGTTTTCGTTGCAGGCCGTGTCAGTGGCACTGTATTGTCCTCAAAGCGGGCAGAAAAGTTATTTAGTCTGCCTGGGAGCAGGACATCCTGGTCCGTGACTGGGCTGGATTTCTTCCTGTAGTCCTTGATTGACTGTAGACCCTGCCACATGCCTCCTGTGTCTGAGCCGTTGAATTGAGATTCTACTTTGTCTCTGTACTGACGCTTAGCTTGTTTGATAGCCTTGCGGAGGGAATAGCTGCACTGTTTGTATTCGGTCATGTTACCAGACTCCTTGCCCTGATTAAAAGCAGTGGGAGCTGCTGCCTTGGCAGAAACTAATGGGGATCCATAATAAACCCTAGGAAGAGTAGCTGCTGCCTTAGCAGGAACTAATGGGGATCCATAATAAACCCCAGGAAGAGTAGCTGCTGCCTTGACAGAAACTAATGGGGATCCATAATAAACCTCAGGAAGAGTAGATGCAGCCTTGGCAGAAACTAATGGGGATCTATAATAAACCCCAGGAAGAGTGGCTGCTGCCTTGGCAGAAACTAATGGGGATCCATAATAAACCCCAGGAAGAGTAGCTGCTGCCTTGGCAGGAACTAATGGGGATCTATAATAAACCCCAGGAAGAGTAGCTGCTGCCTTGGCATCAACTAATGGGGATCTATAATAAACCCCAGGAAGAGTAGCTGCTGCCTTGGCATAAACTAATGGGGATCTATAATAAACCCCAGGAAGAGTAGCTGCTGCCTTGGCAGAAACTAATGGGGATCCTTAATAAATCCCAGGAAGAGTAGCTGCTGCCTTGGCAGTAACTAGTGGGGATCCATAATAAACCCCAGGAAGAGTAGCTGCTGCCTTGGCATCAACTAATGGGGATCTATAATAAACCCCAGGAAGAGTAGCTGCTGCCTTGGCAGAAACTAACGGGGAACCTTAATAAACCGCAGGAAGAGTAGCTGCTGCCTTGGCAGAAACTAACGGGGATCCTTAATAAACCCCAGGAAGAGTAGCTGCTGCCTTGGCAGAAACTAATAGGGATCTATAATAAACCCCAGGAAGAGTAGCTGCTGCCTTGGCAGAAACTAACGGGGATCCTTAATAAACCGCAGGAAGAGTAGCTGCTGCCTTGGCAGAAACTAACGGGGATCCTTAATAAACCCCAGGAAGAGTAGCTGTTGCCTTGGCAGAAACTAATAGGGATCTATAATAAACCCCAGGAAGAGTAGCTGCTGCCTTGGCAGAAACTAACAGGGATCCTTAATAAACAGCAGGAAGAGTAGCTGCTGCCTTGGCAGGAACTAATGGGGATCCATAATAAATTCCAGGAAGAGTAGCTGCTGCCTTGGCAGTAACTAATGGGGATCCATAATAAACCCCAGGAAGAGTAGCTGCTGCCTTGGCAGAAACTAATTGGGATCCATAATAAACCCCAGGAAGAGTAGCTGCTGCCTTGGCAGGAACTAATGGGGATCCATAATAAACCCCAGGAAGAGTAGCTGCTGCCTTGGCAGAAACTAACTGGGATCTATAATAAACCCCAGGAAGAGTAGCTGCTGCCTTGGCAGAAACTAATGGGGATCTATAATAAAACACAAATACAAACTATGCATGCACAAACAACAACAACAAGCCATATCTTTATATGACACAGTCAGGTTTACAATAACAGTATTCATTAAATACAGAGTAGGAATAAGAAATAAATGTCAAATAAATAATAATAAACTCTGATAAGTATCTGTAGGCATGTTCTCAGCTACAACCTTCCTCCACTCAGCGGAGAGATTTTTACAAATTAAAATGAGTGAACGCAGATCAAATACATGCATAATTATGCCATTATTCTTTCAACTCAAAATTTCTTCAGAGGGTGGGATGAAAAATCCTGACACAAACCCCTGGCTTTTGGCCATCTCTGTCAGAGCAGTGGGATATTAAAACTGCATTGCAGTGAATAAATCTGTTCAAATAAATGCTAACGATGTGGTCTGTTTTGGCTGGAAGAGATATCCATTTTCTGCTCCTCTACCCCTTGCTCTCTCTCCCTGTCTCTCCCTGTCTCTCCCTGTCTCTCCCTGTCTCTCCCTGTCTCTCTCTCTCTCCCTCTCTCTCTCTCTCTCTCTCTCTCTCTCTCTCTCTCTCTCTCTCTCTCTCTCTCTCTCTCTCTCTCTCTCTCTCTCTCTCTCTCTCTCTCTCTCTCTCTCTCTCTCTCTCTCTCTCCCTGTCTCTCTCTCTTTCTGTCTCTCTCCCTCTCTCTCTCTCTCTCTCTCTCTCTCTCTCTCTCTCCCTCTCTCTCTCTGTCTCTCTCTGTCTCTCTCTCTCTGTCTCTGTCTGTCTCCCTCTCTGTCTTTCTCTCTGTCTCTCTCCCTCTCTCTCTCTCTCCCTTTCTCTCTCTCTCTCTCTCTCTCTCTCTCTGTCGCTCTCTCTCTCTCTCTCCCTGTCTCCCTGTCTCTCTCTCTGTCTCCCTCTCTGTCCTTCTCTCTCCCTCTCTGTCTCCCTCTCCCTCTCTCTGTCTCTCTCTCTGTCTCTCTCTCTGGCTCTCTCTCTGTCGTTCTCTATGTCTCTCTCTCTTGCTCTCTCAGCACTCTTTAAATCTCATAAGTTTCCAAAGTTTTAAAGTGGCTGGTGGGACCTTAATTGGGGAGAACGGGCTCGTAGCAATGGCTGGAATGGAATAAATTGAATGTTATCAAACAAATCAAACACATGGTTTTCATGTCTTTGATACCATTCCATTGATTCCATTCCAGCCATTATTATGAGCCAACCTCCCCTCAGCAAGCGGGAGTCTGGCAGATACATTTCTACGTTTCAGGCTGTTAAAAAGCCTATAAAACAGAGGCGATCAAACTGATTAAATAATTATTTATACACAATACACACCTACTCATTCAAGGGGTTTTCTTTATTTTTACTATTTTTACTAGTGAAGACATCAAAACTATAAAATAACACACATGGAATCATGTAGTAACCAAAAAAAGTGTTAAACAAATCTAAATATATTTTGTATTTGAGATTCTTCAAAGTGGCCACCCTTTGCCTTGATGGCAGCTTTGCACACTATTGGCATTCTCTCAACAAGCTTCATGAGGTAGTCACCTGGAATGCATTTCAATTGTTGGTTACTATTCAATCAAGCCTTATCCCAGTCTGCTCTCCCCACGTGCTTCAAGAGGGCCACCATTGTTCCTGTTCCCAAGAAAGCTAAGGTAACTGAGCTAAACAACTACCTCCCCGTAGCACTCACATCCGTCATCATGAAGTGCTTTGAGAGACTAGTCAAGGACCATATCACCTCCACCCTACCTGATACCCTAGATCCTCTCCAATTTGCTTACCGCCCCAATAGGTCTACAGATGACACAATCACAACCACACTGCACACTGCCCTAACCCATCTGGACAAGAGGAATACCTATGTGAGAATGCTGTTCATCGACTACAGCTCAGCATTTAACACCATAGTACCCTCCAAACTCGTCATCAAGCTCGAGACCCTGGGTCTCGACCCCGCCCTGTGCAACTGGGTACTGGACTTCCTGACGGGCCGCCCCCAGATGGTGAGAGTAGGTAACAAAATCTCCACCCCGCTGATCCTCAACACTGGGACTCCACAAGGGTGCGTTCTGAGCCCTCTCCTGTACTCCCTGTTCACCCACGACTGCATGGCCATGCACGCCTCCAACTCAATCATCAAGTTTGCAGACGACACTACAGTGGTAGGCTTGATTACCAACAACGACGAGACGGCCTACAGGGAGGAGGTGAGGGCCCTCGGAGTGTGGTGTCAGGAAAATAACCTCACACTCAACGCCAACAAAACAAAGGAGATGATCGTGGACTTCAGGAAACAGCAGAGGGAGCAGCCCCCTATCCACATCGACGGGACAGTAGTGGAGAAGGTAGTAAGTTTTAAGTTCCTCGGCATACACATCACGGACAAACTGAATTGGTCCACCCATACAGACAGCGTCGTGAAGAAGGCGCAGCAGTGCCTCTTCAACCTCAGGAGGCTGAAGAAATTTGGCTTGTCACCAAAAGCACTCACAAACTTTTACAGATGCACAATCGAGAGCATCCTGTCGGGCTGTATCACTGCCTATTACGGCAACTGCTCCACCCACAACCGTAAGGCTCTCCAGAGGGTAGTGAGGTTTGCACAACGCATCACCTGCCCTCCAGGACACCTACACCACCCGATGTCACAGGAAGGCCATAAAGATCATCAAGGACAACAACAACCCGAGCCACTGCCTGTTCACCCCGCTATCATCCAGAAGGCGAGGTCAGTACAGGTGCATCAAAGCAGGGACCGAGAGACTGAAAAACAGCTTCTATCTCAAGGCCATCAGACTGTTAAACAGCCACCACAAACATTGAGTGACTGCTGCCAACATACTGACTCAACTCCAGCCACTTTAATAATGGAAATTGATGTAAAAAATGTATCACTAGCCACTTTAAACAATGCCACCTAATATAATGTTTACATACCCTACATTACTCATCTCATATGTATATACTGTACTCTCTACCATCTGAATCTTTCCATCTTTATGTAATACATGTATCACTAGCCACTTTAAACTATGCCACTTTTGTTTACATACCCTACTTTACTCATCTCATATGTATATACTGTACTCAATACCATCTACTGCATCTTGCCTATGCCATTCTGTACCATCACTCATTCATATATCTTTATGTACATATTCTTTATCCCTTTACACTTGTGTGTATAAGGTAGTAGTTTTGGAATTGTTAGGTTAGATTACTTGTTGGTTACTACTGCGTTGTCGTAACTAGAAGCACAAGCATTTCGCTACACTCGCATTAACATCTGCTAACCATGTGTATGTGATAAATATATATATATTTTTGATTTGATTTGACTAAATGTATGCAAATTTTGCTGGGGGGCAAGGGGGAGATTTGGGATCTTTCCCCCACAGCCTTTTCCCCCACGCACCTCCATGGCAATTCCATTGTTTTGGTCGAGTTCGATTGACCTCATCTGTAGGATAACGCTTTGAAGAACCGTTTTTTGTTCCAGGTAGAATTCTTTTGGGTTCCATGTAGAACTCTCTGTGGAAAGGGTTCTAGATGCAACAAAAAAAGGTTCTACCTGGAACCAAAAAGGGTTTTCCAATGGGGACAATTCTTGTGTATTTTATTCCTCTTGTTACTATTTTTATATTATTTTTTATGGACTCACTCTGTGCAATAATAGTGTTTATTAACATGATTTTTGAATGACTACCTAATTTCTGTACCCGACACATACAATTATCTGTAAGGTCCCTCAGTCGAGCAGTGAATTTCAAACACAGATTCAAGCACAAAAAAACAGGGAGGTTTTCCAATGCCTCACAAAGAAGGGCACCGATTGGTACAAATAAAAAAAAGCAGATATTGAATATTTTTATTTTACTTTCCAATGGGGACAGCCAAAGAACCCTTTTAGGTTCTGGGTTGCACCTTTTTTTCTAAGAGTGCATTTGCAGGAAATTAGTGAATCTGTGAATCTGACACATTTTTAAAACCAGTGAATCTGTGATTTTTGTTGTTGTTGATGGGAATATTAATAACAGATTTTATAGGCAAGCTTCCTAAACATCCGTGAAAATGTATGTAATTTGGTTGTGCATCAGCAGTTTTTCTCTTGTTATTGTCAGTCAATGATTGTAGCCCATGTCAGTAAAAATTTTTTGATTGCTAAGTAGTTTAGTGGCAAGCTATCTAAAGTTGTTATCATGGGCGAATTACCAATGATTTTGATAGTCAGTCTCACTCAAATATTATATTAAAACAATTGCACAAATTTCTCTCCACCCAATGGGAAAATGTGTAGAATTGCATGAAATTAGTTACACTAATTAGTTACACTAATAGTTACACTATTGCTATTGCAAAATCTTCTCTCCGCCCCAAGGAAAAATGTGTATAATTGCAACAAACTTGCTTTAAAACTGCAAAATGTCCTCTAAACCTCATGACAAAATGTGTAGAATTGCACAAAATGAACTCTGAAACTTTAAAATGTTCTCTCTACTCTCACATGGGGGGGGGGGAGGGGTTATGGGAATGGGTACGCAGACCGACGGGCAACTGTCGCCCCCCACCCCCATCGAAGTTACCTATCCCTGCCGTAAGCAATTAAACCACTGGGACTGTTTGACTCTCTGGATGACTTGATATTTGCATACCTTGCTCTAGTTTTTCCCAAGCACAGGTGGGTCTCTGGAGACATCTACCACTGTGCAGCTCCTCCCACCTGTCTGCTCTCTTCTCTAAGGCTCTCACAGAAACCAACTGGGCTTAATGTCAGCTGACTAGCGTGTGACACTTACGCAAGCTGTCTCCACAGACGCTGCCTTCTATTGACCCAAGTACGATCTTAGGAGCAGTCAGGCTACAGAAAGGACCCTGAAATAGACCATGCTTCATGGTTTTATGTCGTTGGGATTTAGTTCTGGACATGTTTACTTGCTCACCTGCGCTAAAATTTTAGACGTCTCCGTTTAGCTTGTCTAGAAATTAGGGACGATAAAAGCTGTAAGAGATTTTTTTATTGCGGCTTGTTATTGTGTTCAGGAAGGGTGCAAGAATCAATGTGTTTGTTGTGGGTTTTTATAATAAATAGGCTTACCTGCAGAGACTGATCATGTGTTACATGTCACAAATACAGCACAAGTATGGGCCTCATTTAGCACAACGATCTAACACCAGTGGGCTCCAATGACGTGCTCTGCCTCACAAATGGCTCACTATGAATAAAGTCTTCATTGTCAGGAGATGCTGTGCAGAAGGCAGCTTGAAGCTACAACATCCTAATGTCTTGAAGCTACGACATTAGCTTGAAGCTACAACATCCTAATGTCTTGAAGCTACAACATCCTAATGTCTTGAAGCTACAACATCCTAATGTCTTGAAGCTACAACATCCTAATGTCTTGAAGCTACAACATCCTAATGTCTTGAAGCTACAACATCCTAATGTCTTGAAGCTACAACATCCTAATGTCTTGAAGCTACAACATCCTAATGTCTTGAAGCTACAACATCCTAATGTCTTGGAGCTACAACATCCTTATGTCTTGAAGCTACAACATCTTAATGTCTTGAAGCTACAACATCCTAATGTCTTGAAGCTACAACATCCTAATGTCTTGAAGCTACAACATCCTAAGGTCTTGAAGAGACAACATCCTAATGTCTTGAAGCTACAACATCCTAATATCTTGAAGCTACAACATCCTAATGTCTTGAAGCTACAACATCCTAATGTCTTGAAGCTACAACATCCTAATGTCTTGAAGCTACAACATCCTAATGTCTTGAAGCTACAACATCCTAATGTCTTGAAGCTACAACATCCTAATGTCTTGAAGCTACAACATCCTAATGTATTGAAGCTACAACATCCTAATGTCTTGGAGCTACAACATCCTTATGTCTTGAAGCTACAACATCCTAATGTCTTGGAGCTACAACATCCTTATGTCTTGAAGCTACAACATCTTAATGTCTTGAAGCTACAACATCCTAATGTCTTGAAGCTACAACATCCTAATGTCTTGAAGCTACAACATCCTAATATCTTGAAGCTACAACATCCTAATGTCTTGAAGCTACAACATCCTAATGTCTTGAAGATACAATTTTTTAAAAATGTATTTATTAGGATCCCCGTTAGCCGACAGCTAGTCTTATTGGGGTCCGACACATAACAAAAAAGACATTACAGACAAAAGACGTCTTGGAGCTACAACATCCCAATGTCTACTAATAAGTCTACTAATAATGGCGATTGATTCACAACTTGCAGCTATATGGAGGGTAACCAAGTGTCTGGATAATTACTCACCCAGGCAAGATGTGTCATTACTTCATCTACAGACAGATGGATGAGAGGAAGTCGCCACCATCTGAAATAATGTTGTCATCGGCTCTATTAAAAACATGGGATATGTCTGCCATGTCTGTTAGTTGCCTCTGTCTATTCCACTTGTTAAATATAGATTTGTAGCTCTGTTCGTGATTTTTGGTTCTGTCTCAAACCAGGCAGGTTCATATAAAGGCTTCTTTATGTCTCCTGTTCAGGGAGGGGTGTTGATGAAAACGTGTCATCCTGTCAGCACACACTTGCCTTCTTCTTATATATTCACTGTGTTTGACGGGCTGTCAGGCGGTCGGCGATGAAACATTTAAAGAAGCACTTTGGGGGTTTAAAATGCTCTTTGTCATGGAAATGTCAAGTACAAAGTTGATTCTCAGTGGGAGTTGAAAGTAATCTGCGAGACCAGAACTTATCCACCAATGGCCTCTTTCCCTACATGTTGGCTATTCAGAGAACATGGCATTCCTCCCCTAGCATGGCGCATGGCTTACTTGGTTAAATTGACCATGAAGTCCTGCAGGTGTGGCACTTCGCCGGGGGTTTGGAGAAATGCTTGCGCCAACGTTTCTGAAATCCAATTTCTTTTACATTCCACCTGGAGGGATAATGCACATGCATCAAGTTTTCTCAGGCAATACACATCTTCAGTGGTGTCTAATCCTCAGTGGAGTCCAATCCTCAGTGGAGCCCTATCCTCAGTGGAGCCCTATCCTCAGTGGAGTCCAATCCTCAGTGGAGCCCTATCCTCAGTGGAGTCCAATCCTCAGTGGAGTCCAATCCTCAGTGGAGTCCTATCCTCAGTGGAGTCCAATCCTCAGTGGAGCCCTATCCTCAGTGGAGTCCAATCCTCAGTGGAGTCCTATCCTCAGTGGAGTCCTATCCTCAGTGGAGTCCAATCCTCAGTGGAGTCCTATCCTCAGTGGAGTCCAATCCTCAGTGGAGTCCTATCCTCAGTGGAGTCCAATCCTCAGTGGAGCCCTATCCTCAGTGGAGTCCAATCCTCAGTGGAGCCCTATCCTCAGTGGAGTCCAATCCTCAGTGGAGCCCTATCCTCAGTGGAGTCCAATCCTCAGTGGAGCCCTATCCTCAGTGGAGTCATATCCTCAGTGGAGTCCAATCCTCAGTGGAGCCCTATCCTCAGTGGAGTCCAATCCTCAGTGGAGTCCAATCCTCAGTGGAGCCCTATCCTCAGTGGAGTCCAATCCTCAGTGGAGTCCAATCCTCAGTGGAGTCAAATCCTCAGTGGAGTCCAATCCTCAGTGGAGCCCTATCCTCAGTGGAGCCCAATCCTCAGTGGAGTCCAATCCTCAGTGGAGTCCAATCCTCAGTGGAGCCCTATCCTCAGTGGAGTCCAATCCTCAGTGGAGTCCAATCCTCAGTGGAGCCCTATCCTCAGTGGAGCCCTATCCTCAGTGGAGTCCAATCCTCAGTGGAGTCCAATCGTCAGTGGTGCCCTATCCTCAGTGGAGCCCTATCCTCAGCGGAGTCCAATCCTCAGTGGTGCCCTATCCTCAGTGGAGCCCTATCCTCAGCGGAGTCCAATCCTCAGTGGTGCCCTATCCTCAGTGGAGCCCTATCCTCAGTGGAGTCCAATCCTCAGTGGAGTCCAATCCTCAGTGGAGCCCTATCCTCAGTGGAGCCCTATCCTCAGTGGAGTCCAATCCTCAGTGGAGTCCAATCCTCAGTGGAGTCCAATCCTCAGTGGAGCCCTATCCTCAGTGGAGCCCTATCCTCAGTGGAGTCCAATCCTCAGTGGAGTCCAATCCTCAGTGGAGTCCAATCCTCAGTGGAGCCCTATCCTCAGTGGAGTCCAATCCTCAGTGGAGTCCAATCCTCAGTGGAGCCCTATCCTCAGTGGAGTCCAATCCTCAGTGGAGTCCAATCCTCAGTGGAGCCCTATCCTCAGTGGAGCCCTATCCTCAGTGGAGTCCAATCCTCAGTGGAGCCCTATCCTCAGTGGAGTCAAATCCTCAGTGGAGCTCAATCCTCAGTGGAGCCCTATCCTCAGTGGAGTCAAATCCTCAGTGGAGCCCTATCCTCAGTGGAGCCCTATCCTCAGTGGAGTCAAATCCTCAGTGGAGCCCTATCCTCAGTGGAGTCCAATCCTCAGTGGAGCCCTATCCTCAGTGGAGTCAAATCCTCAGTGGAGCCCTATCCTCAGTGGTGCCCTATCCTCAGTGGAGCCCTATCCTCAGTGGAGTCCTATCCTCAGTGGAGCCCTATCCTCAGTGGCGTCCAATCCTCAGTGGAGCCCTATCCTCAGTGGAGTCCAATCCTCAGTGGAGCCCTATCCTCAGTGGAGTCAAATCCTCAGTGGAGCCCTATCCTCAGTGGAGTCAAATCCTCAGTGGAGCCCTATCCTCAGTGGAGCCCTATCCTCAGTGGAGCCCTATCCTCAGTGGAGTCCAATCCTCAGTGGAGCCCTATCCTCAGTGGAGTCCAATTCTCACCGGAGTCCAATCCTCAGTGGAGTCCAATCCTCAGCGGAGTCCAATCCTCAGTGGAGTCCAATCCTCAGTGGAGCCCTATCCTCAGTGGAGTCCAATCCTCAGTGGAGCCCTATCCTCAGTGGAGTCCTATCCTCAGTGGAGCCCTATCCTCAGTGGAGTCCAATCCTCAGCGGAGTCCAATCCTCAGTGGAGTCCAATCCTCAGCGGAGTCTTAGCTAACAGGAAGTTCATGCTCCAGGGACCACAGCAGAACGACATAATGTAAGAGTTGACGGAATACCTTCTACCCCCTCTATGCAAATCACAACATTTATTCATGGCAGGCCACTGCACAGTGGGCTGCATGAGATATAATGATGGCTGAATTATAAATGCATGTACTACACCTGTACTGACTTATAATTCTTATGGACGTCACGTTTCAGTGTATAAGCTGTATATATAGCAGCCTGACAGAAGGTGAAAAACCTCCCTAGCTGGGAGAGGAATGGAGATTGCCAAAGACAGTAAGCTGACAAGAATCAGGTGCTGTGGAGAAGCTTTAATTAATACTAATACTGCAAATAAGAGAGTTGGTCTGCATTAGTCCTGAAGTACCTCAAATAAGAGAGGTGGTCTGCATTAGTCCTGAAGTACCTCAAATAAGAGAGGTGGTCTGCATTAGTCCTGAAGTACCTCAAATAAGAGAGGTGGTCTGCATTAGTCCTGAAGTACCTCAAATAAGAGAGGTGGTCTGCATTAGTCCTGAAGTACCTCAAATAAGAGAGGTGGTCTGCATTAGTCCTGAAGTACCTCAAATAAGAGAGGTGGTCTGCATTAGTCCTGAAGTACCTCAAATAAGAGAGGTGGTCTGAATTAGTCCTGAAGTACCTCAAATAAGAGAGTTGGTCTGCGTTAGTCCTGAAGTACCTCAAATAAGAGAGGTGGTCTGAATTAGTCCTGAAGTACCTCAAATAAGAGAGGTGGTCTGCATTAGTCCTGAAGTACCTCAAATAAGAGAGGTGGTCTGCATTAGTCCTGAAGTACCTCAAATAAGAGAGGTGGTCTGCGTTAGTCCTGAAGTACCTCAAATAAGAGAGGTGGTCTGCGTTAGTCCTGAAGTACCTCAAATAAGAGAGGTGGTCTGCATTAGTCCTGAAGTACCTCAAATAAGAGAGGTGGTCTGCATTAGTCCTGAAGTACCTCAAATAAGAGAGGTGGTCTGCATTAGTCCTGAAGTACCTCAAATAAGAGAGGTGGTCTGCGTTAGTCCTGAAGTACCTCAAATAAGAGAGGTGGTCTGCATTAGTCCTGAAGTACCTCAAATAAGAGAGTTGGTCTGCATTAGTCCTGAAGTACCTCAAATAAGAGAGGTGGTCTGCGTTAGTCCTGAAGTACCTCAAATAAGAGAGTTGGTCTGCATTAGTCCTGAAGTCAACACGTACCACACACATGCACACACACACACACACACACACACACACACACACACACACACACACACACACACACACACACACACACACACACACACACACACACACACACACACACACACACACACACACACGCTGCTAATGCCACCAATTTAGCCAGTAAAGGAAGGAAGGTTTGTCAATTAAAAGTAATAATGAGTCATGTTTGTTTATTTAATGATGTATTTTACACTGTCTGTTGTTACATGATGTCAATGGGAACTAGAGTGAGCGCATCTATGGGTACGTTTTGTCAAAAGTGTCGTTAGTTGGAGAAAATGTTGACCAAGTAAATATTTTTGTGGATCCGCGCTGCAGCAACACAACCTGCAGAAAAAGTGGTAACCATAGCAACAACCATCAAAGATGAGGGCCTATAGCTGAGACTGGTCTTAATGCATACCATCCTGAGAGATAAGGTTTCATTAAACCCTAAAAAACCCTCTTATGTCACGACACTGTGCCTCACTGCACCTACCTGCAGAAAGTCACTGCTTAAACACGGAAACTAATTTGGAATGTGTATTCTTTGTAACTAATTGAGGTGCTCATCCCCCAAAAAATCCTGATATATTTCACCTCTCTAGGAGGAACTGTGGCGTGCCTTCAGCTTGTGGTGCTATTCCGTTTAACACAAGAAAGCTTACGTCAGTTGAGGAACGGTAGCTAGATGTAGTTCTTCACAAAACAAGCATCCCAAAATATTTCTCAATTCAATTTATCTACTTAGTTTCTTCTGTTTTCATCTAAATACTTGTGTTATATGGGCCTATGAGGGGATTTCCTAAGAAGCAGGGGATTAGAAAAGGGAAACAAAACAATTTCAACATAAATCGTATTATCATTACGCAATACTGTTCATAGAAAATCTCCTCACATAAAACCCAATTAGCCCACATGGTAAATCTCCTCATACACAACCCAATTAGCCCACATGGTAAATCTCCTCACATAAATCCCAATTAGCCCACATGGTAAATCTCCTCATACACAACCCAATTAGCCCACATGGTAAATCTTCTCATACACAACCCAATTAGCCCACATGGTAAATCTTCTCATACACAACCCAATTAGCCCACATGGTAAATCTTCTCATACACAACCCAATTAGCCCACATGGTAAATCTTCTCATACACAACCCAATTAGCCCACATGGTAAATCTTCTCATACACAACAAAATTAGCCCACATGGTAAATCTGCACATACACAACCCAATTAGCCCACATGGTAAATCTTCTCATACACAACCCAATTAGCCCACATGGTAAATCTTCTCATACACAACCCAATTAGCCCACATGGTAAATCTTCTCATACACAACAAAATTAGCCCACATGGTAAATCTGCACATACACAACCCAATTAGCCCACATGGTAAATCTTCTCATACACAACCCAATTAGCCCACATGGTAAATCTTCTCATACACAACCCAATTAGCCCACATGGTAAATATTCTCATACACAACCCAATTAGCCCACATGGTAAATAGTAGTAATCAACTGAAAATTACTGCCATAGATGACTGCCAAAACACCAAACCTCACTTTACAATCACACATATGGTGGATGGATTGCATTGCATTTCCATGCAATTTCATACAATTTCCACCTGCCGCAAGGCATAGGTTTATTTTCCCCTGTGAATCTAACCACGTCTGTGTCCATTAGCTTGTAAAAAAAATAACTTACTTGGTCAACTTACAGCAATAATTGAAAGCATTAGGGCAAATTGCTCCCAAATTAGCCAGTGGAGGCAGAGAGAAAGTGTATATGTGTTACAAGCCAAAGGCAAGCAGAGAGCACAATTAGGAAAATGCAGTCTGTTTCCCAAAAGATCGACTCTTATGAATTATGATGAGATGGTGTCACAAGCTGCCAAGGATTCTAAACACTTGGCTATAGACATGCATTCATGCACACACACACACACACACACGCACGCACGCACGCACGCACGCACGCACACACACATCTGCATACACGCATGTATAATGCTAGTCAAATTTTACTGTTTGTGTAATGAAGTGCGCTGAGAGTCGGGAAGCAAGCTCAGGGATTGAGTGTTTTAATAAGTAAAAGAAACATGAAACATAGACAACGCAACGACATGAAAACAGAGTCAATAACACCTGAGGAAAGAACCAAGGGGAGTGACAGATATAGGAAAGATAATCAAGGAGGTGATGGAGTCCAGGTGATTGTCATGGGGCGCAGGTGCGCTTGACGATGGTGACAGGTGTGCGGGATAATCAGCAGCCTGATGACCTAGAGGCCGTAGAGGGAGTATACGTGATAGTACCCCCTCCCTGATGCACGGCTCCAGCCGCAGGACACTGTCAAAGGGGACGAACCCAGGGATCAGGGGCGGACCGTTCACCCCTGCAGATGCGTGAGAACCTGTCACGCCAGCTGAGGCACAGGAACCTGTCGAGTCAGCTGGAGAGCGGGAACCTGACAGATCGGTTGAGGCAGGGGAGCCTGGCGATCTGGCTGAGGTATGAGAGCCCAACGAGCTGGCTGAGGCAGGGGAGCCTGGTGATCCGGCTGAGGCATGAGAGCCCAACGAGCCGGCTGAGGCAGGGGAGCCTGGCGATCCGGGCTAAGGCATGAAAGCCCAACGAGCCGGCTGAGGCAGGGGAGCCTGGTGATCTGGTTGAGGCATGAGAGCCCAACGAGCTGGCTGAGGCAGGGGAGCCTGGTGATCTGTTTGAGGCATGAGAGCCCAACGAGCCGGCTGAGGCAGGGGAGCCTGGTGATCTGTTTGAGGCATGAGAGCCCAACGAGCTGGCTGAGGCAGGGGAGCCTGGTGATCTGTTTGAGGCATGAGAGCCTGTAGCAGTTTCCGGACCCGATGTCATTTACTCTGAAAAACAAAAACAAAAAAAAAACACTCCCTGATGCTTCCCTTAGAGTGAGGTGTTATTCTGTAACGAGTGCTCTGAGAGTTCAGGGAGTGAGTGTTTGAAATAATTAATAATAAACAATGAACACGAAAAACAAACAACGCACCGACATGAAAACAGAGTCAATAACACCTGAGAAAAGAACCAAGGAGAGTGACAGACATAGAGAAGATAATCAAGGAGGTGATGGAGTCCAGGTGATTGTCATGAGGAGCAGGTGCGCGAGACGATGGTGACAGGTGTGTGGGATAATCAGCAGCCTGATGACCTAGAGGCTGGAGAGGGGGTATACATGACAGTACCCCCTCCCTGACGTGACAACAACACGTGACAGCTTGACTTTTTACGCCACTTGCTTTTCCTCATGTTGAGTGAAGGAAATAGTATTATAAACTGGGTGGTTAGAGCCCTGAATGCTGATTGGCTGACAGCCGTGGTGTATCAGACCGTATACCACGGGTATGACAAAACGTTTATTTTTACTGCTCTAATTACGTTGGTAACCAGTTTATAATAGCAATAAGGCACCTCAGGGGGTTTGTGGTATATGGCCAAAATACCACGGCTAAGGGCTATATCCAGGCACTCTGCGATGTGTTGTACCTAAAGAACAGCCCTTAGCTGTGTTATATTGGCCATATACCACACCCCTTCGTGCCTTATTGCTTAATTATATCCTGCTTATGGATGAAATTAATATTAGCGCTAAAGGTTCAAGTCGCTCCTCTCCCTGGTTCTGTCAGGATCTGATAACACATCAATGTCAGAGCTGGCCTGCTGCACATCTATCTGCCACACACACACGCATACACACACGCGCATACACACACACACACACACACACACACACATACACACACACACACACACAGCTTAATTAAAATATTCAGCAAACTGACGACAGAGGATCCAGCACTAGACCTTAACTAATACACAAATGTGAAACCCAACGCTGGGGTTCACATGAGACAGTGTTACATTCAGGGCTCTCTTAGGAATATGTTTACAGCTTTTCAGAAAGCACATGAATTACAGATGTGTGGGGGGGGGGGGGGGGGGGGGGGGGGGGAGGGGGAGGGGGGGCGGGGGGGGGGGGGGGGTATACAGTAGAACTGACAGACAGGTGGAAAAATTCTTCCCTTACAGAAAAACCACGTGATTTCACGTCTGGAAAAATATATGATTTAAAATCTGGAAAATCACATAATTTCTTATTATTTTTTAACACTTTTTTACACATGTGATCACGTGTAGTTTCATGTTATCAAATTAACTTCACATAAGATGTGTTTTTGGAACACTTCACATGTGATCACGTGAAATTCATGTAGTTTTTCGGTAAGAGTTTGCCTACAGTACAACTACAGCGGGTGATCCATCCCATTTAATCATCCAAGAATAATTGATAATTTTATTGTGACTATGAAAAGGCTAATTAGGAACTAATTATGTGTATAATTGAGGGCATAAACCATTTTACTTTTCCTCTCAGTCTTAATGCATTGAACTTATCTCCTGATTAAGGCACGTTTTCAAACCAGGCCAAGATGATCAACTCCCATTGTAACGGCTTTCTTCCTGGGAAGGAGAGGACCAAAGTGCAGCGTGGTAAGTGTCCATGGTTATTTAATGACAGAAACTCAACACTACAAAACAATAAACGTGGCAAAAACCCAAAACAGTTCTATCTGGTGCAGAGAACACAAAGACAGGAAACAATCACCCACAAATCCAAACACAAAACAGGCTACCTAAATATGGTTCCCAATCAGAGACAATGACTAACACCTGCCTCTGATTGAGAACCATATTAGGCCAAACATAGAAATAGACAAACTAGACACACAAGCTCACATCCTGACCAACACTAAAACAAGGAAAACACACAAGAACTATGGTCAGAACGTGACACCCATTCCCTTTTACCTGTGCTACTTTGGACAGTATTACTGTATGACTGGCATTAGACATCACCATCATTTCACCACATGACAGGCAATAACTGCCCTATAAATCCTCTCTGGGATATGTGGTACGGTAGCGTCCCACAGTGAAAGTGCAGGGCGCCAAATTCAAAACAACAAAAATCTCATAATTAAAATTCCTCAAGCATACAAGTATTTTACACTATTTTAAAGATAAAATTCTCGTTAATCCAGCCACAGTGTCTGATTTCAAAAAGGCTTTACAGCGAAAGCACCCCAAACGATTATGTTAGGTCACCACCAAGTCACAGAAAACACAGCCATTTTTCCAGCCAAAGAGAGGAGTCACAAAAAACACAAATAGAGATAAAATGAATCACTAACCTTTGACGATCTTCATCAGATGACACTCATAGGACTTCATGTTACACAATACATGTATGTTTTGTTCGCTAAAGTGCATATTTATATAAAAAAATCTCATTTTACTTTGGCCCGTTACGTTCAGTAGTTCTAAAACATGCAGTGATTTTGCAGAGAGCCACATCAATTTACAGAAATACTCATCATAAATGTTAATGAAAATACAAGTGTTATACATGGAATTAGACATATACTTTTCCTTAATGCAACCGCTGTGTCAGACTTTTTTTTAAACTTTACGGAAAAAGCAAACCATGCAATAATCTGAGTGCAGCGTTCAGACAACAAAAACAGCCAAAAAGATATCCGCCATATTGGGTAGTCAACAAATAGCATTATAAATATTCACTTACCTTTGATGATCTTCATCAGAATGCACTCCCAGGAATCCCAGTTCCACCATAAATGTTTGATTTGTTCGAATAAGTGCATAATTTATGTCCAAATAGCTTCTTTTATTAGGGCGTTTGGTAAACAAATCCGAAAGCGCGTTCAGGTCCAGCCGAACGTCAGACGAAAAGTTCAAAAAGTTCCGTTACAGCCCGTAGAAACTTGTCAAACTAAGTATAGAATCAATCTTTAGGATGTTTTTATCATAAATCTTCAATAATGTTCCAACCGGAGAATTCCTATGTCTGTAGAAAAGCAATGGAACGAGAGCTAACTCTCTCGTGACCGCACGATACGAGCCTGTGACACTCTGCCAGACACCTGACTAATTTCTCTCTCATTCGGTCCCACTTCACAGTAGAATCCTCAAACAAAGTTCTAAAGACTGTTGACGTCTAGTGGAAGCCGTAGGAAGTGCAACATAACCAATATCCCACTGCATCTATAATAGGGGCTGAGTTTTAAAAAACTACAAGCCTCAGATTTCCCACTTCCTGGTTGGATTTTTCTCCGGTTTTCGCCTGCCATATGAGTTCTGTTATACTCACAGACATCATTCAAACAGTTTTAGAAACTTCAGAGTGTTTTCTATCCAATACTACTAATAATATGCATATATTAGCATCTGGGACAAAGTAGCAGGCAGTTTACTCTGGGCACCTTATTCATCCAAACTACTCAATACTGCCCCCCCCCCCCCCCCCCCCCTGTCACCAAGAAGTTATGACATTGGTAACACAGTGCATTCAGAAAGTATTCAGACCCCTTGACTTCTTCCACATTTTGTTACGTTATAGCATTATTCTAAAATGTATTTCCTAATCAGTCTACACACAATACCCCATAATGACAAAGTAAAAACTGTTTTTTTGATTTGTTTGCAAAAGAATAACAAAAAAGAACAGAAATACCTTATTTACATATGTATTCAGATCCTTTGCTATGGTCCATAGGTCATCCCTGTAGTCTTCTCTGTCATCCTAGATCTACCAGCCTGGACGATCAGATGACGGACATGCGCTGCCCATCCTTGTGGCGGCCATTTGCAGAAATCCTACCCGGGGCACCCACCAGAGGGGGACCACAACGATGATCCACAACCAGGACATCCCATGGTAATTTTTATGTTGGTTTGCAACTTGCAGGATAGTCACCAGATTGAAACCACCAGAGGGGGACTGTCATGACTTGCACTTTCGGGTGAGGATCATAGGTGCCAGGTCACCCCACCCCCCTCCCTCCCTCTCTCTCTCCCACCACAGTTTTATGACGGTCGTAAATACCTGCAGGAAAACTCTCTTTCTCACTCTTTCAGTAATGGAAGTTAAATCCATTTGTTACCACAGCGAGACGTTGCAGTACAGTAACATCAAAAAGGTTGAATAATTAAACAATATTTCTGTAATCCAAACAGTTGGAAAGGTCCGTGTGTACTTAAAGAACAATCGTGTTGAATTCGTTACTAATTTGTGAGGTAACTAAGGACAGTAGAATTACATAACTGTATCTCTGAATGTGTATTATTCCCAGTGATCTAAATGTTGTGTAACTTGTATGATTAAATATGAAACTATTTGTGAGAAGATGTAATGTGATGTTAGGCTTCTAAATGGGAGAATTGTTTTTCATATGATGTCTTAACCAGTCAGTGACCACACCCACAGACATTATGTCATCATCAGGGAACGCCCCCTTTTTCCATAAAACCCACCTCTAGCTAAATTCACATTAGACCAGCGGGACCACTAGCGTGAGCTGGAAGGTACGGAATGGTTAGACACTCTGAAAATGTCTCGAGTGAAGAAGATGATGACTTTCAACAGAGAAGAAGAAAGTCTCTATAGACCAGAGACCGTGAGGATGTGAATCCACACGCTGAAATGGTTAAGAAATTTAAATCTCTAGAGACCAGTACATTGCTATAGACGTGTAAAATGGTTCTAGCTCTGCATTAGACCAAGCAGGCGGACGTTGTGAACCGGACGTCATGAGACCTGTACACGGACAACGTGAGCTAAAAGGTACAAAAACGGTTAGAAACTCTGAAAATGTTTCGAGTGAAGAAGATGACGACTGCACAGGAACATCCAGTCTGCAGATGTTTAAGTACTCTGAAAGATCCATTCGAAAGAACATTTCCCTATCGAATGACCATTGGTACGTCAGACGTATCCAATTGTCACGTTCGCTAGAATAGTTATCGGACCAAGGCACAGCAGATGTTGGGTTCCACATAATTTATTAGAAAGTGAAACTTATCAAAACAAAACAATAAGCAATAAACTAACAACGAATCATGACTACAGAGGTGCCACGTGCACTAACTCAAAACAATATCCCATAAACCACAGGTGGAGAAAATGCTACTTAAATACAGTGGGGCAAATAAGTATTTAGTCAGCCACCAATTGTGAAAGTTCTCCCACTTAAAAAGATGAGAGAGGCCTGTAATTTTCATCGTAGGTACACTTCAACTATGACAGACAAAATGAGAAAAAAAAATCCTGAAAATCACATTGTAGGATTTTTAATGAATTAATTTGCCAATTATGGTGGAACTCCAACTACGAAACTACTTTGATCTCTGGTGGACAAAACAGAGACTTTCTTTCGAATTACTCCCCAGACGGACCGACGATTTCAAGAGAGACAACAAAGACATATACACATAAATATATACATTGCAATTCTCTCAAATGAGCTGCCATTCATTTGCAAAGTATTAGCATTTCCATTAGCATAGTTATCAACTTTATGTAGTGGGTCCATTCTGTCTTTCCCACTCTTTATCTGTTCCCACCCCTTTCCATTGTCCACCAAGCCGTCATATTGGGTTTGGTCCACTAGGGACTTTTCATTGCATTATGTAGTAATCAATGTGTAAGCAATTCTCTTTGTGTGTTTATGTAATTCTGTGTGATTATTTGTATATCGCTGATTCATCATTTTTGCTAGGGTTCATGCAGATATCGAAGGATTTTGCAAGATTCAGAATGAGACTGAAGGTAAATAAGAATTAATGAATTGACTGTGACTGATGTAAGAGATATTTATATCTTTAGTGTTTAGTCGGGAGATAGTAACTCGTTAAATAACTTTTTCCGTGGTGCCCCAGATTACTACATAATTATGTGTTACATGAGTAATTTAATTGTGTAATAATTTAACATTGATGACGGGACATTTTAGAATAAGGCTGTAACGTAACAGAATGTGGAAAGTCAAGGGGTCTGAATACTTTCTGAATGTACTGTAAGTATGATGTGTTACTGCACAGATCTCGTTTAAATTCTGCATCAGGATCAGCTCCTCAAACTTTACCTAGATCTGTCTCTACCTGGATCTGTCTGTACCTGGATCTGTATCTACCTGGATCTGTCTCTACCTGGATCTGTCTGTACCTGGATCTGTCTCTACCTGGATCTGTCTCTACCTGGATCTGTCTCTACCTGGATCTGTCTCTACCTGGATCTGTCGGTACCTGGATCTGTCGGTACCTTGGCTTGTGACACTCTGTTGTAACACTCCGTTGTAACACTCTGTGACCGAGAGTAATCCCATTGTTATCCTGCCTGTTTGGCAGTCTTTCTCCCTTGGCCTTTCCTCCAGAGGCTAAATGTGCTTTTATCATCTTTAAATAACTCATTAGAGAGGAGCCCTGCCCTTTGCCTGCTCTTGGGGAGTCAGGGAGCGCGCCAAATTACATCACAGGCTTTTAGACCCGTTTGTAATTAGATCTGTCCCTGCTAATTACAGCTGATCATCGCTATGGCAACATGTAGCAGGGTAGCGGGATAAGTATCCAGGGCAGGGTGAGTTAGAGGTGGGGCAATCTGACAGCCTGCAGCGTTATAGTCTACAAAAGGCTGATACCTCTCTTTCATGAAGGGTGTATTGTTAGGGTGGATAACATGTCATGTATTGTTAGGATGTATAACATGTATTGTTAGGGTAGATAACATGTCATGTATTGTTAGGATGTATAACATGTATTGTTAGGGTAGATAACATGTCATGTATTGTTAGGATGTATAACATGTATTGTTAGGGTGGATAACATGTCTTGTTAGGGTGGATAACATGTCATGTATTGTTAGGATGTATAACATGTATTGTTAGGGTGGATAACATGTCATGTATTGTTAGGATGTATAACATGTATTGTTAGGGTGGATAACATGTCTTGTTAGGGTGGATAACATGTCATGTAGTGTTAGGATGTATAACATGTATTGTTAGGGTGGATAACATGTATCGTTAGGGTGGATAATATGTATTGTTAGGGTGGATAACATGTATCGTTAGGGTGGATAATATGTATTGTTAGGGTGGATAACATGTATTGTTAGGGTGGATAATATGTATTGTTAGGGTGGATAACATGTATTGTTAGGGTGGATAATATGTATTGTTAGGGTGGATAACATGTATTGTTAGGGTGGATAACATGTATTGTTAGGGTGGATAACATGTATTGTTAGGGTGGATACCATGTCATGTATTGTTAGGGTGGATACCATGTATCCATGGTATGTGTGTGTGTGTGTGTGTGTGTGTGTGTGTGTGTGTGCGTGTGTGTGTGTGCACATGTTTTTGTAAGTGTGAATAGAACTCTGATTTAGGACTTGTGGCCCTCAGGTGTTTAAATATAATCAAAACCTGGAAGGTGTCAATACATCACCGGTGACAGCACCTCCACTGATCTACACACACACACACACACACACACACACACACACACACACACACACACACACACACACACACACACACACACACACACACACACACACACACACACACACACACACACACACACACACACACACACACACACACACACACACACACACACACACACACACACACACACACACACACACACACACACACGCGCACACGCGCACACACGCGCACACACACGCGCACACACACACGCACACACACGCGCACACACTCACACGCACACACACACACGCGCACACGCACACATACACACACACACGCACGCACACACGCACATACACACGCACAGTAAGACACCCACAGTAACCACAGACGTTTGTTCAGGGTGGTGCTTTTACACAGGAACCTGTGAATGTGAGGTCATTTCATTTGACATGACTCTCCCAGGACATGGGTCTCTCATGGGTTAAATATGGGCTGATGTTACAGTTTCTTCTGGATTTTTTACATTTAATTTTATATATCCACTTTAATAACCCTTGAGAGACCAATGTCCTGGAAGAGTTGCTGTTCTTGTCCATGTCCTGTATGACATTGATTTCTACTTCTGTCCTGGGTTTACTGAGTTCCTCTTCTAGGCAGAGATTACAGAGAATACAGGCATTCCAGAGATTACAGAGAATACAGGCATTTCAGAGATTACAGAGAATACAGGCATTACAGAGACTACATACATTATAGAGATAACAGACATTACAGAGATTACAGACATGACAGCGATTACAGAGATTACATACATTATAGAGATAACAGACATTACAGAGATTACAGACATGACAGAGATTACAGATATTACATACATTACAGAGATTACAGACATTACATACATTACAGAGATTACATATATTACAGATATTACACAGATTACAGAAATTACAGACATTACAGAGATTACACAGATTACATACATTCTATACACTACAGAGATTACACAGATTACAGAGATTACAAACATTACAGGGATTACCAACATTATAGAGATCACACAGATTACAGACTTTATAGAGATTACACAGATTACAGAGAATACAGGCATTACAGAGATTACAGACATTACATACATTACAGAGATTACATACATTATAGAGATTACATACATTATAGAGATAACAGACATTACAGAGATTACAGACATGACAGCGATTACAGAGATTACATACATTATAGAGATAACTGACATTACAGAGATTACAGACATGACAGAGATTACAGAGATTACATACATTATAGAGATAACAGACATTACAGAGATTACAGACATGACAGCGATTACAGAGATTACATACATTATAGAGATAACAGACATTACAGAGATTACAGACATGACAGAGATTACAGAGATTACATACATTATAGAGATAACAGACATTACAGAGATTACAGACATTACATACATTACAGAGATTACATATATTACAGATATTACACAGATTACAGAAATTACAGACATTACAGAGATTACACAGATTACATACATTCTATACACTACAGAGATTACACAGATTACAGAGATTACAAACATTACAGGGATTACCAACATTATAGAGATCACACAGATTACAGACTTTATAGAGATTACACAGATTACAGAGAATACAGGCATTACAGAGATTACAGACATTACATACATTACATTATAGAGATTACATACATTATAGAGATTACATACATTATAGCGATTACAGAGATAACAGACATTACAAAGATGGTTTCTATTTTACTGAGTGTATTTAGGAGCATTTATACTTTGTTTGCGCATAACAATCTAATGGAAGTAATTGCTGCCATCTTGTCTAAATAAATATATACATTTGCTGTACTGTTTTAAGAATCCTAGCTTTTCCAGAAGACTGCAGGGGTAACCGTTGCCGATAAACAAATAAATCATTCCGCTGTTCACGTTCTACTGGAAAACACATGAGTATAAGGAAAGCAGGATTGTCTTGACATATCGAAATAAAAACATAGAGGTTCAATAAATGTGGTACAGTGTCAAGAAAAAACATCAAAATGTGTATATCCCGTGGGAGTGTATACATGAATAAAAGATTCAGTTTAGTAGAGACGTTGACTTTTCAGGTATGTAATGGAGTATCACCCAGCTATGTTTTTTATTTAACTAGGCAAGTCAGTTAAGAACCAATTCTTATTTACAATGGCAGCCTACCTCAGCCAAACCTGGGACAATTGCACGCCACCCTATGGGACAATCACAGCCAGATGTGATACAGCCTGAATACGAACCAGGGACTGTAATGGTGCCTCTTGCACTGAGATGCAGTGCCTCAGCCCGCTGTGCCAATCAGGAGCCCTCACTATTGCTCAATCATCAGAAATACTGTCAAATAGAGGATGAGCCTTACAAGCTGCTTCCTTTTAAATTTTAACTCATTATGTGAAAGGATGCAGTTGTAATGGTCTGGGTGTAGCTGGTGCAGAGGAGTCAGGCACAAGACAGCAGAGATGAGTAACACAAGTAACTTTACTTAAATATTCCAATAACATGTCGTAATACCGAGTCCACAATAACGGATAAATAAAACAATCACGCACAAAAACCATGGGGAAAACAGAGGGTTAAATAATTAACATGTAATTGGGGAATTGAAACCAGCTGTGTAAAACAAAGACAAAACAACTGGAAAATGAAAAGTGGATCGGCGATGGCTAGAAAGCCGTGACGTCGACCGTCGAACGCCGCCTGAACAAGGAGAGGGACCGACTTCGGTGGAAGTTGTGACAGCAGTTGCAGATGGCTCCATGATTTCAGGAACAGGAAACCAACTGCCAGAGCCAAAGCTAATTTAGCAGTCGACTGTCTTGTCTTTGTAGATATCCAGCTGGACGTAATGACCACGGACACAGTAGAGATAAAACAAGAGAAGATCTTTAGATGTAAACGGCTTGTGCCTGGTGCTTAATGTTTAATGAATAGGAAGTAGAACTTCTCATGTATTTTTAAAGAAGGCGAGGGGAGAACTACCAGGGCATTGGCTATCAACGCTCGGTGCCCTTGCTGTTTCTACTACCCTACTTTCTCTTTGCTGATGCTTTCAATATTAGGTTAAGAAACGTTAAGGAGCCACTGAATGTCGATTGGTACGTGTGTTTTCTGTTGATCATTAGAAAAACAAGATTTTAGTCCAGAATATATTTTTCCTGACGGGTACCGCATTTGGTGAATGAGACACTGTAGACACGGACCATGAGACACTGTAGACACGGACCATGAGACACTGTAGACACGGACCATGAGACACTGTAGTCACGGAAGCCTGTTTCACTTCCTCAAAATCCCCAGAATGAATCTAAGATAAGTCAAGAAATCTACAATTATTTTTGACGTTTTCGCTGAGGATGTTTTAGTGGCACAATTTTACATCAAACTAAGGTGTTTGGTGCAGTATTTGTCAAATAAAAAATGGCGACGTGTTGTTGTCACGTATACTCCCTCTACGGCCTCTAGGTCATCAGGCTGCTGATTATCCCGCGCACCTGTCACCATCGCCTCATGACACTCACCTGGACTCCATCACCTCCTTGATTATATTCCCTATATCTGTCACTCCCCTTGGTTCTTTCCTCAGGTGTTATTGACTCAGGTGTTATTGTTATTGACTCTATTTATTATTATTTATTAAAACACTCACTCCCTGAACTTGCTTGCCGACTCTCAGAGCACTCGTTACAGAATAACACCTCACTCTAAGGGAAGCATCAGGGAGTGTTTTTTTGTCAGAGTATTGACTTTGGGTCCGGGAACTGCTACAGACTCTCATGCCTCAACCAGATCACCAGGCTTTCTTGCCTCAGCCGGCTCGTCAGGCTCTCATACCTCAGCCGGATCACCAGGCTCCCCTGCCTCAGCCAGCTCGTCAGGTTCTCATGCCTCAGCCGGATCACCAGGCTTTCTTGACTCAGCCGGCTCGTCAGGCTCTCATACCTCAGCCGGATCACCAGGCTCCCCTGCCTCAGCCAGCTCGTCAGGTTCTCATGCCTCAGCCGGATCACCAGGCTTTCTTGCCTCAGCCAGCTCGTCAGGTTCTCATGCTTCAGCCGGATCACCAGGCTCCCCTGCCTCAGCCAGCTCGTCAGGTTCTCATGCCTCAACCAGATCACCAGGCTTTCTTGCGTCAGCCGGCTCGTCAGGCTCTCATGCATCAACCAGATCACCAGGCGTTCTTGCCTCAGCCGGCTCGTCAGGCTCTCATGCCTCAACCAGATCACCAGGCTTTCTTGCCTCAGCCGGCTCGTCAGGCTCTCATGCCTCAGCCAGATCACCAGGCTCCCCTGCCTCAGCCAGCTTGTCAGGGTTTCATGCCTTAGCCGGATCGGCAGGCTCCCCTGCCTGAGCCATCTTGTCAGGTTCTCATGCCTCAGCCGGATCGCCAGGCTCCCCTGCTTCCACTGGCTCGTCAGGTTCTCATGCCTCAGCCAGATCACCAGGCTCCCCTGCCTCAACCGAACTGCCCCAGCTGACTCGACAGGTTCCTGTGCCTCAGCTGGCGTGACAGGTTCTCACGCATCAGCAGGGGTGACTGGTCCCCTCCTGATCCCCGGGTTCGTCCCCTTTGACTGCGTCCTGTGGCTGGAGCCGCGCGTCAGGAAGGGGTTACTGTCACGTATACTCCCTCTACGGCCTCTAGGTCATCAGGCTGCTGATTATCCCGCACAACTATCACCATCGTCTCGCACACCTGCGCCTCATGACAATCACCTGGACTCCATCACCTCCTTGATTATCTTCCCTATATCTGTCACTCCCCTTGGCTCTTTCCTCAGGTGTTATTGACTCTGTTTTCATGTCAGTGCATTGTTTGTGTTTCGTGTTCATTGTTTCTTTTTTAAATTAAAACACTCACTCCCTGAACTTGCTTCCCGACTCTCAGCACAGTCGTTACAGTTGTCTTATGTAAACAAAGTTGAGTTGCTGGGCAGGTCTGTCTCACTGTCTATGTCAGCAGTAACGAAAGTAGGGGTCGCGACCCCATATGGGGTTGCCTGAAATGTGAATGGGGTCACTAGAGAATTTCCAAAATCCTGAGAGAAAAAAAATACATATATTATAATATCGTATTAGTATTTCAAAATCATTGTAATGTGGTTAACCTTAAAAATCTAAATGAAAGGTCTCCCGAGAGGCGCAGTGGTCTAAGGCACTGCATCGCAGTGCTAGCTGTGCCACTAGAGATCCTGGTTCACAGCCGGCCGTGACCAGGAGACCCATGGGGTCAATTGGCCCAGCATCGTCCGGGTTAGGGGAGGGTTTGGCTCTAGTGACCCCTGCGGCGGGCCGAACGCAATGCACGCTGACGCGGCCGCCAGGTGTACCGTGTTTCCTCAGACACATTGGTGAGGCTTCAAGGTTAAGCGGGCATTGTGTCAAGAAGCAGTAACACTTGGTTGGGTTGTGTTTCGGAGGACGCACAGCTCTCAACCTTCACCTCTCCCGAGTCCGTACGGGAATTGCAGCAATGGGACAAGACTAACTACCAATTGGATACCACGAAAAAAGGATAAACATTATTTTTTTAATAAAATAAAAATAAAAAACACAAATCTAAAAGATCAAATTCAACCAGAGAGTACCCTTAGATCATGGGAAAAGGCAGCACCTGAATCATTCCCTTGGTGAATGACTAGGTCCTCTACACTATGAAACCACACACTAATGATTCATTCCCATGGTGAATAACTAGGCCTTCTACGCTATGAAACCACACACTAATGAATCATTCCCATGATGAACGACTAGGACCTCTACACTATGAAACCACACACTAATGATTCATTCCCATGGTGAATGACTAGGCCTTCTACGCTATGAAACCACACACTATTGAATCATTCCCACGGTGAATGACTAGGCTCTCTATGCTATGAAATCGCACACTGTTGCAGAGACTTTGATATTATCGGCCGCAATTGATATGGTGAAAACAATATGTGGGGAGGCAAAGGCCCAGACACTCACATCAATAACTATGTCAGATAACACAGTTCAACAAACAATTTATGGTACTGCTAGCAATCAAGAGGAAACTGACTGAATGACTCAAACTCCCCAGATTATGCTCTCCAAATGAACGTTAGCTGTAAAGGCCGAGATGCCCATGCATTGGCTTTTGTTAGCTATACATGTCGGGGATGCTATTTACAAGGACATATTGTTCTGTCTCACGATTCCCAAGCACGAAACAGCATATGGGATGTTTTCTGTGCTTCCTGGCTACATTGATGAAAAACACATTCCATATTGGATCGAATGGTGGGCTTTTGCACAGATGTGGCTCTATCTATCACGGGAAAGCACACAGGCCTCTGGTTATGAATGTGTGTTTCCCTCTGCCACATGGACGCATTGAGAGAAATTGGAGGCAAAAGAGCTGAGCACAGAACTTAGAGATACAGAGCTTTCAGAAAGTATTCAGACCCCTTGACTTTTTCCCACATTTGTTTTACGTTACAGCCTTATTCTAAATGGATTACATTGTTCCCCCCCCCCCCCCTCATCAATCTACACACAACACCCCATAATGACAAACCAAAAACAGGCTTTTTTGATTTTGATTACAAATTTATTACAAATAAAAAACAGAAATATCACATTTAGATAAGTATTCAGACCCTTTACTCAGTCCTTTCTTAAAGCACCTTATAGCCTTGAGTCTTCTTGGGTATGACGCTACACTCTTGGCGCACCTGGGAATTTCTTCCATTCGTCTCTGCAGATCCTCTTAATCTTTCTCATGTTGGAAGGGATGCACAGCTATTTTCAGGTCTCTCCAGAGATGTTCGATCGGGTTCAAGTCTGGGCTCTGGCTGGGCGACTCCAGGACATTCAGAGACTTGTCCCGAATACACTCCTACGTTGTCTTAGCTGTGTGCTTCGGGTCGTTGTCCCGTTGCCCCAGTCTTGGTTTCGTCAGACCAGAGAATCTTCTATCTCATGGTCTGAGAGTCCTTTAGGTGCCTTTTGTCCAACTCCAAGCGGGCTGTCATGTGCCTTTTCCTGAGGAATGGCTTCCGTCTGGCCACTCTACCATAAAAGCCTGTTTGGTGAAGTGCTGCAGAGATGGTTGTCCTTCCGGGAAGGTTCTCCCATCTCCAAAGAGAAACTCTGGAGCTCTGTCAGAGTGACCATCAGTTTCATGGACACCTCCCTTACCAAGGTCCTTCTCCCCCGATTGTTCAGTTTGGCCGGACGGCCAGCTCTAGGAGTCTTGGTGCTATAAACCTTCTTCCATTTAAGAATGATGGAGGCCACTGTGTTCGTGGGGACCTTCAATGCTGCAGAAAGTCGTTGGTACCTTTCTCCAGATCTGTGCCTCGACACAATCCTCTCTTTGAGCTCTACGGACATTTCCTTCGACCTCATGGCTTGGTTTTTGCTCTGACATTCACTGTCAACTGTGGGACCTTATATAGACAGGTGTGTGCCTTTCCAAATCATGTCCAATCAATTGAATTTACCACAGGTGGATTCCAATCGAGTTGTAGAAACATCTCAAGGATGACCAATGGAAAGAAGATGCACCTGAGCTCAATTTCATGTCTCATAGCAACAGGGTCTGAATATTTACAGTTGAAGTCGGAAGTTTACATACACCTTAGCCAACTACATTTAAATTCCGTTTTTCACAATTCCTGACATTTAATCAGAGTAAAAATTCCCTGTCTTAGGTCAGTTAGGATCATCACTTTATTTTAAGAATGTGAAATGCCAGAATAATAGTAGAAAGAATGATTTATTTTAGCTTTTATTTCTTTCATCACATCCCCAGTGGGTCAGAAGTTTACATACACTCAATTAGTGTTTGGAAGCATTGCCTTTAAATTGTTTAACTTGGGTCAAATGTTTTGGGTAGCCTTCTACAAGCTTCCCACAATAAGTTGGGTGTTTGTTGGCCCATTCCTCCTGACAGAGCTGGTGAGTTAGGTTTGTAGGCCTCCTTGCTCGCACACGCCTTTTCAGTTCTGCCACAAATGTTCTATAGGATTGAGGTCAGGGCTTTGTGATGGCCACTCCAATACCTTGACTTTGCTGTTCTTAAGCCATTTTGACACAACTTTGGAAGTATGTTTGGGGTCATTGTCCATTTGGAAGACCCATTTGCGACCAAGCTTTAATTTCCTGAATGATGTCTTGAGATGTTGCTTCAATATATCCACATAATTTCCCTACCTCATGATGCCATCTATTTTGTGAAGTGCACCAGTCCCTCCTGCAGTAAAGCACAACATGATGCTGCCACCCCCCGTGCTTCACGGTTGGGATGGTATTCTTCGGCTTGCAAGCCTCCCCCTTCTTCCTCCAAACATAACGATGGTCATTATGGCCAAACAGTTCTATTTTTGTTTCATTAGACCAGAGGACATTTCTCCAAAAAATACCATCTTTGTCCCCATGTGCAGTTGCAAACCGTAGTCTGGCTTTTGGAGCAGTGGAGCAGTGGCTTCTTCCTAGCTGAGCGGACTTTCAGGTTATGTCGATATAGGACTCGTTTAACTGTGGTTATAGATACTTTTGTATCTGTTTCCTCCAGCATCTTCACAAGGTCCTTTGCTGTTCTTCTGGGTTTGATTTGCACTTTACCAAAGTATGTTTATCTCTTGTAGACAGAACACGTCTCCTTTCTGAGTGGTATGACGGCTGCGTGGTCCCATGGTGTTTATACTTGCGTACTATTGTTTGTACAGGTGAACGTGGTACCTTCAGGCATTTGGAAATTGCTCTCAAGGACGAACCAGACTTTAGATTTTCCCATGATGTCAAGACAAAAGGCACTGAGTTTGAAGGTAGGCCTTGAAATACATCCACAGGTACACCTCCAATTGACTCAAATTATGTCAATTAGCCTGTCAGAAGCTTCTAAAGCCATGACATCATTTGCTGGTATATTCCAAGCTGTTTAAAGGCACAGTCAACTTAGTGTATGTAAACTTCTGACCCACTGGAGTTGTGATACAGTGAATTATAAGTGAAATAATCTGTCTGTAAACAATTGTTGGAAAAATGACTTGTGTCATACACAAAGTAGATGTCCTAACTGACTTAAAAAAACTATTGTTTGTTAATAACCTCTTGCTCCTACTTGAGACGCAGATGTCTCAAGTAGACACCTGGAAATGCAAATGCGCTACGCTAAATGCTAAATGTACTCGTTAAAACCTAAACCTTCATCAAAATTCACATGCAGGGTATTGAATTAAAGCTACACTCGTTGTGAACCTAGCCAACAAGTTAGATTTTTAAAATGCTTTTCGGCGAAAGCATGAGAAGCTATTATCTGATAGCATGCAACACCTCAAAATGCCTGAATGCGATGTAAACAAAGATATAGCTTAGCCGGCGCTACACAAAACGCAGAAATAAAATATAAAACATTCATTACCTTTGACGAGCTTCTTTCTTGGCACTCCTATATGCCCCATAAACATCACTATTGGGTCTTTTTTTCGTTTAAATCGGTCCATATATACCCAAAATAGCTTTCTATGGAAGCTGTGTCATTCAGAAAAAAACATCGTTTTTAAACGCTGCGTCATTTTTTAAAATTAAAAAAGTCGACGATAAACTTTCACAAAACACTTCGAAATACTTTTGTAATCCAACTTTAGGTATTAGTAAACGTTTATAATCTATCAAAATGATTACAGGGCGATGTATATTCAATAGCTCCTCGTTTTCAAATCAATGGCTGCCAATGTGCACATTCAAAACATCCTGGTGGAGACCGGAAGAAAGGGAATCCAGTTAGTTGGATTTACAAAGAAAAAAGTCCCTTGAAAATGACGACAATGGCGACATCGTGTGGAATCTGTAGGAATTGCATGCAGGTCGATAATTAATTTTGTGCCCTTTTAACAACCCATGAAAGTGACGCATGGAAATAATTTTTAGCTTTCAGAGAGCAGTTTTTCTTGCGCTTTTCAATTAAACACACGATCTGTTATAGTCACAGCCGTGATTTAACCAGTTTTAGAAACTTCAGAGTGTTTTCTATCTACACATACTAATCATATGCATATACTATATTCCTGGCATGAGTAGCAGGACGCTGAAAAGTTGCGCGATTTTTAACAGAATGTTCGAAAAAGGAGGGGGTAGACTTAAGAGGTTTTAACAAGAAATTTGTGGGGTGGTTGAAAAACTAGTTTTAATGATTCCAACCTAAGTGTATGTAAACTTCCAACTTCAACTGTATGTAAATAAGATGTTTTAGATTTTTTTTTTATACATTTGCTAACATTTCTAAAAACCTGTTTTTGCTTTGTCATTATGGATTATTGTGTGTAGATTGATGAGGGGGGGGGGGGGAATTATTTAATCAATTTCAGAGTAAGGCTGTAACATAACAAAATGTGAAAAAGTCAAGGGGTCTGAATACTTTGTAAATGACATCAAACCACATTCACTGGGCACACACTTATCCACACACATTCGCAAAACTATGCGGAGACCACAGCATCAGTAAGTTTCCAACACGTTTCCAACTCCAACACTTGGAAGAGCACTTTGGGTCGGACCTACTTCCAACTGTGATCCTGGCTCAGTTGACATGCCGCTAAGTGAAATCGAACAGCTGATCGAGCTATCATGTGACTGAATGTCGCAGACAACACATTTTCAGGTCACTAAGGAGGTGTTTTGGTTCCTGACTCAAAGGTAATTTCTTGCCCTCTCCCTCTAAGCGTCAATGCTGTGTGCAAAACAACTGTGAAATCTCCAGCTTCCAACTTCAGACTGGGAACTCGGAAAGAAAGTTTTTGGGGGAACGGTCATCCAACTTGGAACTCTAACTCGGGAACTCAGGCCTCCAACCTAAAGATCACTGACGTCAAGAAAGCCCCATAAAGCCCCATAAAACTCATGGTAGGTTACCCTTCGCCAGCTCATTTCTGTGTGAAGCTGGATTCAGTGTTCTCGTCTGCATTAGGACCAAATATCCATCCAGGTTGAATGTGACTGCAGAGATGAGGTGCGCAGAGTCGACCACGCCCCCTGACTTTGAGAAGCCACGCCCCCTGACTTTGAGAAGCTCTGACCCGACATGCATCAAGTCACACCCATCTCATTAGTGGTGGTGAGATGAGAGACATTATATCAGACTAATTTGAAATTGACTGCCCCACATTAAAAGTATGTGATGGTTGAGAAGTTGTTCGAGAAGAAGTTGAGTTGAGAAGACAATCAGAAATACTGTTAGAATGTTTTACAATTGACTGACATAGGCCCAAATAAATAAGTAAACATTAGCTGTTAATTACAGAGTTTTTTTCACATGGGTGGGGTCGCAAGAATTTTCAGATATCAAAATGGGGTCGTGGGCCAAAAAAGTTAGGGAACCCCTCATCTATGCTATTGGATAGAGAGCAATTACCGCAGCTGTTTACTCCATTTTAGACAAGACTGACATTATGACAAAAAATGATCCCGTTTAAACTTTGTAGTCAATTTTGACGCTAGAATAATTGTTTCTGACACATATCGATGCCACATAGGGATTTTTTTTTTTTATTTTTAAAGGAAGTCGCTCTTTAAAATCAGATATTTGCTTCACGTAAATCCCACTAATTTTACTTTGGGCATTTCAAAGGGGAGAAAAGATGTTGTCGGTCAATTATAAGTGCCCACTTTGACCTACAGTTTGTGACAGAGAGTGACTTCGTAAAATTATTTGCCCATGTTTATGTGTTCATATTTGTGCGTTTACTTAATATTGTCGGGAGATAAACAAAAAAGTAATGCAGGATGCTGAATGAGGTCTCATGCAAAGCTAATCAAAATGGCATCGTCAGTCCCTTTAAGGAATGTTTACCTGGGTTGAAATAGAAAGACAACACAACGATGGAATATGTAACACTACATACCATTACAGCACTGAAATAAGGACTCCACATGGGTTCTGTACTAAAACCAATTATTATCAGCATACGATTTCACTTTCACCCATTTGGCAACAATAGCTACGGAGAATGAATTGTACCACAATTAAATTGAAAATAGAACAACGGTTGACAAAAAATTACAAAGTGTGCATAATTAACGTGTTTAAAGTTTTTAAATCACTATGGGTTATTATTTCACTGTAATAGCTACTGTAGATTGGACAGTGCAGTTAGATTAACAAGAATGTAAGCTTTCTGTCAATATCAGATATGTCTATGTCTTGGGAAATGTTCTTGTTACTTACACCCTCATGCTAATCGCATTAGCCTACGTTAGCTCAACTGCCCCGTGGAGGGACCCACGGATCCTGTAGAGGTTACAGGTTTACATCACTATGGGTTAAATTAAAACTGAGGAAAATGAAAAGACAATCAAAATGGATCTTGTAATATATGCAAATACAATATTGATTATGATTTGTCATTCATTTCCTCTTTTAATCTGTCTTTTTCTCATTGCTCTGCACCATTTTCAATTTTCCAGGCGCGACCCTCCTGGCAGTGTATTTGTGCGCGTTGGGGGATTCTCTATGTGTCAGCGTCAGGCGATTGTCTCCAATGGCAGGTTATTGTCTGCCATTAACATCAGCTTATAGCGTATAGGTTTGTCCAGGGTCCAAGCAAGTCAATCAAAGTTAATTTAATTTAAACTACCCATTTTAATTTAGAATCAAATCACCTCCAGACACATGACGGCTTCCCTGATCTGACCTGAAGGGTGGTGTTAAGGTCTGCCTGGAAAGATGACATAGGAAGTGCACAGACAGCCGCGGTGTATTGGCGCCCCTCTAAAAGCCTTAGCGTTGCGCCTGGCAGCAGCACTGAGGACCCCATGTTCTAAAACAACACTGCACTGTGCAGCCATGGAGATGATACAAGCAGTTTAGAAGAAGGCCTGAAAGGCTAAACTAGTCCCCTTGGCATTCGCGCTGCCCACTTGTGTTCCAGACAGTTGTATCCGTTTAATGCTTTTAGCAGCTACATTCTCTCTCTGTCCATTGATTTTGTGGTTCGTATTGCTAGCTGTCTTCTGCTGTCGGATGTGGTAGAATCGAGAGGCTGTGGTGTTCTGCCATTTTTAAACAATAAGAGCAGAGTAGTGCTACACTGGTTTCCCCTCAAGACTTACTGGATGAGTGGATACCCATTGGGCACACACTGGTTGAATAAGACGTTGTTTCAACATTATTTACCAATGTATTGTGATGTGGAATCAACATGTAAAATACATTGGATTTGAAGAAAAAAAAAAAAAATCAACCAGTACTGTTTTCATCTAATTTCAACCAGCGTTGTAAAGATTGAAATTAGGCTAAAAATGCTATTTAAGTACATTGACTTAAGCTGACTAGCAGGTTGTTACATCAATATAATCTCTAGATAATCATCAGCACTATGTATATGTTGAAATTGCATTGAAAATTCGGTCCTGCTTTAAATGACGTTCAGCTTATAAAGGCTTCATAAATCCTTCATAAATCCTTCATAATGCCTTCGTAATGCCTTCATAAATCCTTCATAATGCCTTCATAAATCCTTCATGAATCCTTCATAAATCCTTCATAAATCCTTCATAATGCCTTCATAATGCCTTCATAATGCCTTCATAAATCCTTCATAAATCCTTCATAAATCCTTCATAATGCCTTCATAATGCCTTCATAATGCCTTCATAAATCCTTCATAATGCCTTCATAAATCCTTCATAATGCCTTCATAAATCCTTCATAATGCCTTCATAAATCCTTCATAATGCCTTCATAAATCCTTCATAATGCCTTCATAAATCAAATCAAATTGTATTGGTCACATACACATACACGTGTTTATTGCGTGTGTAGCAAAATGCTGGTGCGCTACATAATGTGTTACAGAGCATCTATAACCACATGTCGTGATTTCTAAAGGGTTAATAAATGTGGCATAACTGTGTGACATAATCACCAATATCAAATATGACATAACCCCACTATGTCGAATATGATATAAACATGTGCTTTATGAAGGGTGACATGTTGTGCTGAAGGATGGCACATGCTCTAAAGCAGGAGGGGTGGGGGACGTCCGGCCTCTGGGCCGTATACATCCTGCGAGACCGTTTGATCAGGCTCCCGGGCCAATTCATAAATACATTTATTTTTTTTATAAATCTCGACGTCGTTTTTCCACAAACATAACATTTTAAAGTGAAAGGCAAACCTGTATGCCTAGTTTGCAGTACTGAAAAAGTCTAATTTGGAGCGTCATTACAGCTCGAACCATGCTAAACTGAATGAGTTGCAAGTACAACAGCCATGGTTGGCTCGAAAAAGAGATTTACCACATTAGTGAAAAAATAAATGAGTCTTGATCCAAGTGATTTGATTGTATGCAACTGCGTCTTACATCAAGAAAGTCTATGTGCACAGTCCCTGAAGGCGAACAACGTAGCAGAAACTGTAGCGTTGACCATCAATTTGATCAAAAGCAAAGGGCTGAACAACCGCCAGTTTAAGGAGCTATTGAGTGATCTTGAATCGGAGTATGGTGATCTGGTTTACCACTGTGAGGTGCGGTGGTTGAGCCGTGGAAACATGCTCTTGCGCGGTTTTGCCGACTGAAGGATGGAGTAAAACAATTCATGGAGGTGAAGGGGCAACCTGTGAACTGAGTGATGACAAGTGGATGTGTGATTTGGCCTTCATGGTGGACTTAACCAAGCATCTGTCTGATTTTAACGTCAAGCTCCAAGAGCCGAACCATCTACTCAGCAATCTGCTGTCAAATGTGAAATTGTTCGAAGCGAAATTAAAGCTATGGCAAGTCCAACTAGAAAGGGGTAACAGTGCATTTTCCTACTCTGCAAGGACAAGAGCCTGAGATTACGTGGGAATATGCCGGTGAGTGTGGAAAGCTAACGAATGCATTTTGTGAGTGGTTTGAGGATGGGAAAAGTAAACAACTGGAGTTGAACATATTTGCAGCCCCGTTTAACGTTGAACCAGCGGATGTGCCTGTATGGCCTACAACATGAAGTCATTAAGCTGCAAAGCAAGGAGGAGCTCAAAGCCAGGAACAACAACCTCCCTCTCCTTGAGTTCTACAAAATATACGTTAGCGCTGAGCATTTTCCTCATTCTGAGGAGACATGCACTTAAATTTGCATCTGCGTTCGGGATGACCTACTGCTGTGAGTAGTTATTTTCCAAACTGACTCTTGTAAAGACTCGATTCTGTTCAAGACTGACACAAACCTGGAAAACCAGCTGCGAGTATCGTCATCTTCACTGCCGGCTGACATCAAACGCCTCGTCAAAGATAAGCAGTTTCAGCCATCGCATTAGAGGTGAGTTTGAACAAGTAATCATAATAATAACAACAACATTATCTACAATACTAATATGTATTTAAATAGGACTAGCACTTTTCTAAATACTCAAGGACACAAGAAACATCATAAAAGTCATATTTTAACTATAAAACCAACGTCAGTGATTAAAGTCACATTAAAACATGAATAAAACAGAAAATAGCTAATTTTAATAATATGGCCCCCGAATGAATCTTTAAATATCCAAATGGCCCTTGATGGCAAAAAGGTTCCCCACTCCTTGTCACGTTCTGACCATAGTTCTTGTGTGTTTTCCTTGTTTTAGTGTTGGTCAGGACGTGAGCTGGGTGGGTCAACGCTATGTTGTGTGTCTAGTTTGTCTGTTTCTGTGTTTGGCCTGATATGGTTCTCAATCAGAGGCAGGTGTTAGTCATTGTCTCTGATTGGGAACCATATTTAGGTAGCTTGTTTTGTGTTGGGGTTTGTGGGTGATTGTTTCCTGTCTTTGTGTCTATGCACCAGATAGGACTGTTTTCGGTTTTCACATTTGTTGTTTTGTAATTTGAAGTGTTCAGTTGGAATTTATTGTTAAAGAAGACTCACCACGCTGCGCTTTGGTCCTCTCTTTCCCAGGAAGAAAGCCGTTACAGAATCACCCACCAACCAAGGACCAAGCGGCGTGGTAAACAGGTGCAGCAGGAGAAGCAGCAGCAGGAGAAGCAACAGGTGCAGCAGGAGAAACAACAGGTGCAGCAGGAGAAGCAGCAGCAGCAGGAGAAGCAACAGGTGCAGCAGGAGAAGCAGCAGCAGCAGGAGAAGCATCAGGTGCAGCAGGAGAAGCAGCAGCAGGAGAAGCAACAGGTGCTGCAGGAGAAGCAGCAGCAGCAGGAGAAGCATCAGGTGCAGCAGGAGAAGCAGCAGCAGCAGGAGCAACAGCAGCAACAGGTGCAGCAGGAGAAGCAGCAGCAGCAACAGGTGCAGCAGGAGAAGCAACAGGTGCAGCAGGAGAAGCAACAGGTGCAGCAGGAGAAGCAACAGGTGCAGCAGGAGAAGCATCAGGTGCAGCAGGAGAAGCATCAGGTGCAGCAGGAGAAGCAACAGGTCCAGCAGGAGAAGCATCAGGTGCAGCAGGAGAAGCAGCAGCAGGAGAAGCATCAGGTGCAGCAGGAGAAGCAGCCAGCATCACAAGACTCATGGACATGGGTGGACGAGTTGGACAGAAAAGGACCCTGGGCAGAGCCAGGCGAATATCGCCGCCCCAAAGCAGAGCTGGAGGCAGCGAAAGCAGAGAGGCGGCATTACGAGGAGCAGGAGAGGCAGCGATGTCAGGATTTCGGGACATGGGAGCAGAATCTGGACTATACAACTTGGGAAGAGATAGACAGGTGGGCGATCGACCCAGGGAGAGTGCCGGAGCCCGCCTGGGATTCGATGGAGCAGTGCGAGGAAGGTTACAGGAGAATGAGGTTGGCGAAACGAGCACGGCGGCGCGGTAGGAAGGCCGAGAGACAGCCCCAAAAATGTCTTGGGAGGGGGCACAGGGAGAGTGTGGCAGAGTCAGGAGTCAGACCTGAGCCAACTCCCCCTGTTTACCGTAAGGAGCCATGGATGGAATCAGGGCAGTCGGCGAAGTTGAGGTGTGCGTCTGGGAATGTTGAGGAGGTATTGGACAGAGTAGAGAGAGCTGTTGGTTTGGCATGGTATGCACGGCATTCGCCCTGATGAGTGTGTTAGCTGTCCAATGCCACCTGTGTCAGTTCCTCGTACTCAGCCTGAAACTTGTGTTGGAGTTCCGGAGGATGTGATGCCGGCTATACACACCAGGTCTCCAGTACACCTTCACAACCCGGTGTGTCCTGTTCCTTGCACTCACCCTGAGGTTCGTGTCCCCAGCCCGGTACCAACAGTGCCGGCACCCCGCGCCAGGCTGTCTCTCCGTCCCATCAATACCTCCTCTCCAGCGCAGCCGGAGTCTCCCGCCTGTCCGGCGCTTCCAGAGCTTCCACACCTCAGTCCAGAGGCGCCAGAGCCCCTCAGTCCAGAGGCGCCAGAGCCCCTCAGTCCAGAGGCGCCAGAGCTTCTCTGTCCAGCGCTGCCAGAGCCTTCCTCCTCTCCAGCGTTGCCGGAGTCTCCAGTCTGCCCAGCGCCGCCTGAGCTGGCCGTCTGCCCAGCGCCGCCTGAGCTGCCCGTCTGCCCAGCGCCACCTGAGCTGCCCGTCTGCCCAGCGCCGTCTGAGCTGCCCGTCTGCCCAGCACCGCCTGAGCTGCCCGTCTGCCCAGCGCCACCTGAGCTGCCCGTCTGCCCAGCGCCGTCTGAGCTGCCCGTCTGCCCAGCACCGCCTGAGCTGCCCATCTGCCCAGCGCCGCCTGAGCTGCCCATCTGCCCAGCGCCGCCTGAGCTGCCCATCTGCCCAGCGCCGCCTGAGCTGCCCATCTGCCCAGCGCCGCCTGAGCTGCCCGTCTGCCCAGCGCCGCCTGAGCTGCCCGTCTGCCCAGCGCCGCCTGAGCTGCCCGTCTGCCCAGAGCTGCTAGAGTCTCCTGTCTGTCCAGAGCTGCTAGAGTCTCCTGTCTGTCCAGAGCTGCTAGAGTCTCCCGTTTCTCCAGTGCTGTTAGAGTCTCCCGTTTCTCCAGTGCCGTTAGATTCTCCCGTCTGTCCAGAGCCGCTAGAGTCTCCCGTCTGTCCAGAGCTGCTAGAGTCTCCCATCTGTCCAGAGCTGCTAGAGTCTCCCGTCTGCCCAGAGTCGCCAGTCAGCATGGAGCCGCCAGAGCCGCCAGTCAGCCAGGATCTGCCAGAGCCGCCAGTCAGCCAGGATCTGCCAGAGCCGCCAGTCAGCCAGGAGCTGCCAGAGCCGCCAGTCAGCCATGAGCTGCCAGAGCCGCCAGTCAGCCAGGAGCTGCCAGAGCCGCCAGTCAGCCATGAGCTGCCAGAGCCGCCAGTCAGCCAGGAGCTGCCAGAGCCGCCAGTCAGCCAGGAGCTGCCAGAGCCGTCAGTCAGCCAGGAGCTGCCAGAGCCGTCAACCAGCCTGAGCTACCCCTCAGTCCTTCAGTCCTGAGCTATCCTTCAGTCCTGAGCTACCCCTCAGTCCTGAGCTACCCCTCAGTCCTGAGCTGCCCCTCAGTCCAGTGGGGCCCTTTGTTACGGTTCCTAGGCCAAGGTCAGCGGCGAGGGTCGCCACTCAAAGGAAGCTAAGGAGGTAGACAAAGAAAATGATGGAGTGGGGTCCACGTCCAGCGCCAGAGCCGCCACCGCGGACAGATGCCCACCCAGACCCTCCCCTATAGGTTTAGGTTGTTAATTAGCTAGCTGGAAGGTAGGATATGTTGTTGTTTTTCTCCCTTGAGGCCAGGGGAAATGGTTTCCACTAGATAGAACAGACACAAAGTCAAAAATGGCCATATTGTAAAAATTCCTGAAAACAAAAATATTTTTTGACCTAATTTATGGTTGGGGTTAGGCATAAGGTTATCAGTTTGGTGAAAGTTAGGTTTAAGGTTAAATTTAAATTGTGGAATATTGGCAGAGTTTAGCCATAATTATGACTTATGTGTTAACTAGCGACTACCAAAGTGTAATGTTTTTGGTAGCAAAGCACATAGCCTGATGACAAATACTTTACTCAATAAGGTCACTCCCATATAATTCCATGGTCGCACCCACTAAGGCCAACTTTGAATGGTTGATATCCCAGTATTATATGTGCTACACCAATAAACACTTAACTTGAAATCCCCCAACTCAAGGACATTTTGTTCTGGAACCAAGATACATGTTTCTCAGTACAAAACACACACACACAACAATATAACGAGCCATACCGCATGGTGCTGGGCCCAGTCAGGTATTTGGCACATTCACCCGCTCCCCCCGCTGAAAGATCAGCCACAACATGTTGACACCATTGTAACAGCCCTGGTCTCCAGAATGGGAACAGAAGAGGAATACCTGATGTGGTAGTCTCAGGTACTGTAGGACTACTCCAAATCATCTTGGCTCTGACACACACACACACACACACACACTCACACACACATACGCATACACACACACACACACACACACACAAAAACACACACACACAAAAACACACACACACACAAAAAACAACCACACACACACACAGACAGACACAAAAACACACAGACGCGCAAGCTTCGCAGGTCCATCAACCCATGTAAACACCTCTCACAACCCAGTAACCTGTGGATCAGGAGAGAGAATCTTCATAAATCAGCAGAAAGTTACTAACCTTTTTATTGACACTGTATATAGTGTCCTGTAATACTTAGTTTGAAGTGAAACATCTTCAATCGTTCATAACAAAATCAAAACATATTTTAGATTTTTAGATTCTTCGAAGTAGCCGCCCTTTGCCTTGATGACAGCTTTGCACACTCTTGGCATTCTCAGAAATCTCCCTGCTACCATGAGTTTCCTGGGAGATATCGGGGGTGAGATATGTTCAAGAAACCCACCTGATGCACGTGGACCTGCTTACATGTTTGTAGAATATTCTACAATTTTACTAAAAATGTATTGCTTCTGGTGTCGGTTTTGGTTTATAAATCGAACACCGTAGATCAAAATGGCTGGCATTGAGTGGTAGCCCTGATTCTCACAGACACAGGAGGGTTCCAGAGTGGTGCAGGGGTCTAAGCTACTGCATTTCAGTGCTAGAGGCGTCACTACAGAAACGCTGGTTGTACCACCGGCTGTGATCGGGAGTCCCATAGGGTGGTGCACAATTGGCCCAGCGTTGTCCGGGTTTGGCCGGTGTAGGCCTTCATAGGGTTATAGATAATATGTGACGCATTTATGTAGTGTGTATGAAGTTTTTATAGGGGTGGCAGGTAGCCTAGTGGTTAGAGCGTTGGACTAGTAAACGAAAGGTTGCTCAATCGAATCCCCGAGCTGACAAGGTAAAAATCTGTTGTTCTAGCCCTGAACAAGGCACTGTTCCTAGGTCATCATTGAAAATAAGAATTTGTTCTTAACTGACTTGCCTAGTTAAATTAAATAAAGATAAAATAAATAAAAAATAAGCTACACGTCAGACTGAAAATTCCTCATAGTAACGTAAAAAATACCATTCATCGTATCAGTTTTGTCAACAATAACTATGATGGAAAATACTTGTCAACTACCTATTTTTCCATACTATGACGATAACGAGATGAGATGCCCTGGAAAATATATGTAATTATTACAAATTACTTTCATTTTAGTTGACGGAAATGTAACGAGATGAGAATTCCAATTGAGACTAATAAACACTTAATTTGAAATTAAATTATTTTTCATCTGTTTTGTCTAATAAGAAGCATGGATACAGAATATTTTATCCAACTCTCTCCTTCGTAGAATTGCTAAGGACATAAAATGGAATTAAATTTGCTGTGAAAAAGTATTTGCCCCTTTCTGATTTTCTCTATTTTTTGCATATTTTTGAATGTTCAGATCAGATCTTCAACCAAAACCAAATATTATACTGAACAAAAATATAAACGCAACATGTAAAGTGTTGGTCCGATGTTTCATGAGCTGAAATTAAACATCCCAGAAATGTTCCATACTCAAAAAAAGCTTATTTCTCTCAAATTTTGTGCATAAATTTGTTTACATCCCTGTTAGTGAGCATTTCTCCTTTACCAAGATAAGCCGGTGTGACAGGTGTGACATTTCAGGAAGTATGATCATTACACAGGTGCACCTTGTGCTAGGGACAATAAAAGGCCAGCGGAAAATGTGCAATTTTGTCACACAACACAATGCACAGATGTCGCAAGTTTTGAGGGAGCGTGCAATTGGCATGCTGACTGCTGGAATGTCCACCAGAGCTGTTGCCAGATAATTTAATGTTAATTTCTCTACCATAAGCCGCTTTAGAGAATTTGTCAGTAAGTCCAACCGCCGTCTCAACCGTAGACCACGTGTAACCACGACAACCCAGGACCTCCCCTTCTGCCTTCTTCACCTGCGGGATCGTCTGAGACCAGCCACTCGGACAGCTGATGAAACTGAG